>NC_091951.1:354121891-354180375 GCF_031021105.1 Erythrolamprus reginae
GTTGGCTCTGGCCAGCTCCTGCCCCAAGGAATGTGGAGGTGGATGCAAGGGGAACATCAACATGTCATTGGCTTGTTTTATTGCCAACAGAGTCAGGTAGTGAAGTTTCCTCAGAAGAAGAAGGTGGGGGTGACTTGGAAGAGGGGGGCTTGGCAGACAGCCCAGGAAGCCAATCTCCATTGTCTTCGGTAGATTCGGATGATGAATTGCTAGACCCACGCATGCGTAGAGTTATGCATAGGAGAGAACAACTGAAGAAATATTACAGGCGATAGAGAAGCCACCTGTGGTTGGGAGGGGCTCACGTAATTATAGCAGCTGTTAAATTGGCAGTGTGTGGGCTTAGCAGCATGGAGATTATCTGATTGTAATTGTTGGGAGTCACGGAGTTTGAGAAAAGAAATCCTTGTAAGTTTTTGCCACGTCTGGAACAAACAGTATTTGTGCCGAACTTCACAGTCCTGGTTTATTGCTGATTTATTGCTTGCCTTGTTATCGGACTGTAATCCACTACTGCCTTGTTTATAGAAGAAATCTCTTTGGATTCTAAGAGGCAGTTTTGCTTCTCTTTCGTTGAGATAAAAAACCTTTACTGGACTTCTACTGCGTGTGTGTGTATCTCTTTTGAACCAATTTCCTTTCATTGGAGGCCAGCAGAACACTCTCCAGGTGGAGGACAGGTTATGCCGACCACCACAACTCAGCCCCAAAATGTCCATTGCTATATAAGACCATTGTTAAGAGAGTTTGTGCTGCTTTATGACCTTCCTTTGCCACCGTTGTCAAGTGAATCTGGCTTCCCCATCGTCTTTGCTTGTCAGGAAGTCACAAAAGGGGAATCACATGACCCAGGGACAGAGCAACCGTCAAAGGAACAAGCCAGTTGCCAAGTATCCAAATTTTGATCATGTGACCATGAGGATGATGTAATGGTGCTAAGTGTGAAAAACCTTCTTCTTCCTCTCCTCCTCCTCCTCTTCCTCTTTCTTTCTTTCTTCTTCTTCTTCTTCTTCTTCTTCTCCCCTTCCCCTTCTTCCCCTTCTTCTTCTTCTTCTTCTTCTTCTCCTCCTCCTCCCCTTCCTCTTCCTCTTCCTCTTCCTCTTCTTCTTTTTTTGTTCTCTTCCTCCTCCTCCTCTTCTTCTTCCTCTCCTCCTTGTCTTCCTCTTCCTCCTCTTCTTTTTTTTCTTCTCTTCCTCCTCCTCTTCTTCTTCCTCTCCTCCTCCTCCTCTTCCTTTTTTCTTCTTCTTTTTCTTCTTCTTCTTCCTCTCCTCCTCCTCCTCCACCACTTCTTCCTTCTTCTCCTTTATCCATCATCAGACACTGGTGATCATATTTTCCGTCTTATTTTCATCACCAGCCTCAGAAAAGTGCTGCTGAATTTTCTCCAACCGGCCTGATGTTCTTTTTCTTCTTTTCCCTGCACGATTCACTTGAAGTGTGGCGTATTTTCCTGGGTCTCACATCTCTAACTTTTGCTTTTTAATGGTTTTGATTATTTCCCTTGGCTTTCCCAAGGAGTTTTATCACCTCCTCATTTCTGATTTTGTCCACCAAAACCTGTCATAAATCTTTTCTTTTTCAGTGTCACCGTAACTCGGTCACTAACTGAGTCGCCGTAATTGTCAGTATGTCTGCTGAATGCGTGGAGAGCAAATGAAAGATGAAAGAGGATGAAAGAACTTGCAAAGCTGACAGGAGACCCATCAATCTTCTCTGCTCTGCTGCAGACTCTTTTTGCAAAAGTTCTACATGCTGCACTAATAAAAGCCAAGGAGCAGAATGGGGGGGGAAATGGAACTGAAATAAATATAAAGAAAACCAGACCGAGACAACGAGTGTAACAGTCGGGCATAGAACTAATGAAGATGCTGGAAGGAAGGAACGGCTTTTTCCGCTCAAGATTCACCTTCGGGAACCAAGAAAGGTGATTCCACAGTCATGAAGGCCTTGGACAAGATCTTCAAATGCTCTGCTGAATTTATATCCACAAAGATCAGAGGAATAGAATAAGAGAGCTGGAAGGGACCTTGGAGGTCTTCTAGTCCAACCCCCTGCTTGGGAAGGAAACCCTACACTAGTTCAGACAAGTGGTTATCCAACATCTTCTTAAAAACTGGGACATTCACAGCTTCTGGAGGCAACGTCTGTTCCACTGATCTCACTGTCAGGAAATTTCTCCTTAGTTCTAAGTTGCTTCTCTCCTTATTTAGTTTCCATCCATTGCTTCTTGTTATAACCTAAACAAGTGCAAAGTTATGCACATTGTGGCAAAGAACCCCAGTACTTACCAACTGATGGGGACCAAACTTTCTGAGACAACCCAAAAAAGGGATCTTGGGGTTTTGGTGGACAACTTAATGAAGATCTCAACCCAGTGCATAGCAGTAGTAAAAAAAGCAAATTCCATGCTTGCCATGATTAGGAAGGGAATCGAAAATAGGTCAGCAAATGTTGCATTGCCTCTGTACAAATTGATGGTGAGGCCACACATGGAGTCCTGTGTACAGTTCTGGTCATCTCAAGGAGGACAGAATGGAACTGGAAAAGGTGCCAAAAAAGGGCCACAAGAAGGATCAAGGAAATGGAGCCCCTCCCTTATGAAACCAGGTTGCAAGGCCTCGGTCTCTTCAGCCTTGAAAGACGGCGTAGAAGAGGTGACTTGATGGAAGTGTATAAAATCATACATGGGATAGAAAAGGTGGATGGAGAAAAATTATTTTCTCTATCAAACAATACTCGGACGAGGGGGCCTTACCTAAAGCTCACAGGTAAGAAAGTGAGGACAAAGAAAGGAAATATTTCTTCTCCCAGAGGGTCCTTGCTTTATGGAATTCCCTTCCAGAAGAGGTTGTGACAGCTGTCAGCCTGGAGAGCTTCTGGGCAGCATTAGACAGATTCGGGGATGCCATGTGTATCATAGGTGGTGATTGAAACGGATGTCCTGTCCAAGTGCTGCCTCTATGTTGGTTGAGGCAGGCAGGGTTCCCTTAAGTACCATTTGTTCGGGGTCAAGGGAAAGGGAGGGTCTTGCCTTCTCCTTCTGGTCAAGATCCCCATGGACAATTGGGGGGCCACTGGGTGACACAGACTGCTGGACTCGATGGGCTTTGGCCTGATTCAGCAGGACTTTGGAGTTAGCCTTTAGTCCCATAATCATATTTGTCGCTCATTTCTGGACTTTTTCAAGAGTCTCACCATCCTTTTTGCATTGTGGTGACCAAAACTGAAGGTTGTATTCCAAGTGTGGCCTCCCCAAGGCCTTATAAAGTGGTATTAACACTTCGTGTGATCTTGATTCTCTCCCTCTGTTAGATTAGATTAGATTAGATTAGATTAGATTAGATTAGATTAGATTAGATTAGATTAGATTAGATTAGATTAGATTAGATTAGATTAGATTAGATTAGATTAGATTAGATTAGATTAGATTAGATTAGATTAGATTAGATTAGATTAGATTAGATTAGATTAGATTAGATTAGATTAGATTAGATTAGATTAGATTAGATTAGATTAGATTAGATTAGATTAGATTAGATTAGATTAGATTAGATTAGATTAGATTAGATTAGATTAGATTAGATTAGATTAGATTAGATTAGATTAGATTAGATTAGATTAGATTAGATTTATTGGATTTATATGCCGCCCCTCTCCGCAAACTCGGGGCGGCTCACAACAATAGTAAAAACAGTACATAGTGAAGAAATCTAATGCCCACCAATCCAATTACAATTTTAAGTTAAGAAATTCATAAAACAATCCCAATATATATAAAAACAAGCACACAATCAATCTAACACCAAAACAACATGGGCAAGGGGGAGATGTTTTAGTTCCCCCATGCCAGATGGCAGAGGTGGGTTTTAAGGAGTTTACAAAAGGCAAGGAGGGTGGGGGCAATCCTAATCTCAGGCGGGAGCTGGTTCCAGAGGGTCGGAGCCACCACAGAGAAGGCTCTTCCTCTGGGTCCCACCAGACAACATTGTTTAGTCAACGGGACCCAAAGAAGGCCGACTCTGTGGGACCTAACCGGTCGCTGGAATTTGTGCGGCAGAAGGCAGTCCCGAAAATATTCTGGTCCGGTGCCATGAAGGGCTTTATAGGTCATAACCAACACTTTGAATTGTGACTGGAAACTGATCGGCAACCAATGTAGACTGCAGAGTGTTGGTGTAACATGGGCATTCTGCACGATCTGGAGTGTCCGAACACTCTTCAAAGGTAGCCCCATGTAGAGAGCGTTACAGTAGTTGAGCCTCGAGGTGATGAGGGCATGAGTGACTGTGAGCAATGAGTCCCGATCCAAATAGGGCCGCAACTGGCGCACCAGGCGAATCTGGGCAAACCCGCGCCCCCCCCCCCCCCCCAGCCTGGAACTGTGTTGGCTTTTTTGGCAGCTGCTGCACACAGCTGGATCCTGTTTCAATGATTGTCTACTTGGACTCCAAGATCCCTCTCACAGTTGCTACTGTTGAGCAAGATACCACATATACTGAACCTGTGCATTTTGTTTTTCTTGCCTAAATTGTTACTTAGGTATAATTAATACTTTATGTAAGCTTATCTAAAACTTGTTTAGATAAGATACTTATCTTATATATACTTAAACCTTGTTTAGATACTTGTTTCACCATTGAATTTCATTTTGCTAGATAGCTCCCATGTCTCTCTGTTCAAGCCTGGAAAATAGAGGCATAACAAGCAGGGAGAGAGAGAAAGCCACACCTGTCTTTGCTCTGTACCCAGCCTCCCCTGTCCCTCCCTCCTCCCCCCTCCCTCTCTCTGTCTCCTTCAGTTGTCGGGAGCCTCGTCCTGCTCCTCCGGCTGACAATTTTACAAGAGGCAGCCGGTGGTGTGGATATACTGCTCTGCCCAAGATCAATGCAGCAAGAAAAATAGCAACACATTTTATGGGCCTTTAAATGGAAATTAAAGCACCAACTGAGCGGCAATGCAGAGGTTTCAGTTTTGCAGGGCCTGGACACCAGCTTATCTGGGAAGCTGAAGGGCACGAGGAGGGGGGTGTTGTTGAAGGCCAGAGGAGGGGGGCATGTAGGGAGGGGGTGCTCCCAGAGTGGGAGGGGGAGACACAGGGAGCCTCTTTTGCTGCACCTGGAATTAGACGCTGGGATAAACAACAAGGAGGAAGGGGGGATATATATAATTTTTACAGGACAATTTGCATTGCAAAGCAAACAGGAACCCAGAGAGAGGCTTCCTGGAGAAATTTCTGCCATTTCTTGAAAGGGTTTTGAGAAGGCTTTTGTCCTGGCCTTCTTCAACTCAGGGCTGAGAGTATGGGGGGGCAGCCCCAAACCCCACAGTTGCACTGGGGCCTGTGACAGGACTAGGAAGCCCCCTCCCCCCCACACACACACACATACAAACATCCCTGCTGTCTGAGTGGCAGATAAGGGGAGGATGGACTATTTAGCATTTAGACAGATACCACTTCCCAGTGCTTTTCCAGCCCCCTCTAAGCAGTTTACAGAATCAGCCTATTTATCCCCCACAATCTGGGTCCTCATTTGACCCACCTTGGAAGGATGGAAGGCTGAGTCCACCTGGAGCTGGTGGGGAGATTTGAACTGCTGAACTACAACTTGCAGTTAGCTGAAGGAGCCTGCAGGGCTGCACTCTAACCACTGTGCCACCGAGGCTCTAGATAGATAGATAGATAGATAGATAGATAGATAGATAGATAGATGGATGGATGGATGGGTGGGTGGGTGGGTGGGTGGGTGGGTGGGTGGGTGGGTGGGTGGGTGGGTGGGTGGGTGGGTGGGTGGGTGGGTGGGTGGGGTGGATGGATGGATGGATGGATGGATGGAGAGAGAGAGAGAGCAAGAGAGAGAGAGCAATGGATGTTAACCCACCTGAAAGTAATAGAAAGTATTATGTAAATATTAAAAATCAATAAAAAATATTTGAAAAAAGATAGATAGATAGACAGACAGACAGACAGCAATAGCATTGAGACTTACCTACCACTTCCCAGTGCTTTTCCAGACCCTCTCTAAGCAGTTTACAGATAATCAGCCTCTTTATGCCCCCAATCAGGGTCCTCATTTGACCCACCTGGGAAGGATGGAAGTCTGAGTCCACCTTGAGCCTACTGAGATTTGATCTGCCAAACTGCTGGCATCCAGTGATCAGCAGAAGGAGTCTGCAGTCCTGCACTCTAACCACTGTACCACCAAGTTTCAGGTAACCCCCCCTCTCCTCTTTGAAACCAGGTCACAAAAATTCGGGAACGTCAACTCAGCTGGTCTTCAATTCTGCAAACCTTTCATTAAGTGGCTGCTGGAAGTTACAAGGGCACCGAAATAAGGTAAATGATTTACAGTATGTTGCAGGACAAGGAGAGGCTGGTGAAAACGAAAGATCTGCTGGTGCTCGGATTCTGGACAAGACGTTCTTCCACCCCTGAGGTGGGTGGGTCTCCAGGATGCCCACCTGGCAGCAATTTTGCAAATGATCCTGGGATTCACGTGGTGCCCAAGGTGGAGGCCTTCCTTTGCCAGGTTGCCTGGCACAGAAGCAGCCCTGTCCCTGGAATGTTATTTATTTTATTTATTTATTTAGTCAAGTATGTATTGGTGCTATGCAAAGATATAACAATGTTTACATATATGATACTAGTAAGAAAGAAAAATGAGGACAGGGGACGGAAGGCACTCTGGTGCACTTATGCAGGCCCCTTACTGACCTCTTAGGAATTGGAAGAGGTCAACAGTGGACAGTCTAAGGGTGAAGTTTGGGGGATTAGGGGATGATACTACAGAGTCTGGTAGTGAGTTCCAGGCATTAACAACTCAGTTTCTAAAGATGTATTTTCTACAGTCGAATTTGGAGTGGTTTACTTTGAGTCTGTATCTGTTGTGTGCTCGTGTGTTGTTGTGGTTGAAGCTGAAGTAGTCATTGACAAGAAGGACGTTGTAGCAGATGATTTTATGGGCTATGCTTAGATGATTTTATGGGCTATGCTTAGATCGTGTTTAAGGCGACGTAGTTCTAAACTTTCTAAATCTAGGATTGTGAGTCTAGTTCCGTAGGGGATTCTGTTGCGAGTGGAGGAGTGGAGAGCCTTTTTAGTAAAGTATCTCTGGACATTTTCTAGAGAGTTTATGTCCGAAATGCAGAGTGGGTTCCAGACAGATGAGCTGCATTCAAGGATTGGTCTGGCAAAAGTTTTGTATGCTCTGGTTAGTAGTGTGAGATTACTGGAGAAGAAGCTACGTAGGATTAGGTTAACAACTCTTGAAGCCTTTTTTGGCGATGTTAATGCGGTAGGCTTTGGCACTAAGGTCATTTGATACTTTAGGCAGCAGTTATTGTCAAGTGCAGTTGGGGGGCTGTTGGCCTGGGAATTTGGGCCTCCTTCTGCCCCACAGGGTCTTTAATGCAGGGGGCAGGGGCACTATGAACTAACAATTATCATGGCCAAATCCTATGAATGGTATGCATGCATGTTGTTTTGATTGTTTAATTATGGGTTTTTAATCAGAATTTTATACTTTTAGATTATATATTTGATTTTTTTAATTGTTTTTGTATTTATATTGTTATTGTAAGTCCTTCAGGATTGGGTGGCATAAAAGTCAAATTAAATAAATAAATAAATATGACCAGCCAGGAACGCGTGGTGCTGAGTTCAAGAATGCCCTCTTGAGCAGGGGTCTCCAACCTTAGCCACCTAATAAGACTTTGTGGACTTCAACTCCCAGAATCTCCCAGGCAGCATGCAACAACATTGAAAAAAGTGACCATATTTTCTTTTTTCTTTAGTACAGTATATGTTTTATTAATATTTTTATATCACCTTAAAAAAAATCCATATCTATAACAAGCGTGTTGTCACAAGTAATTTTAAGTAGAAATGCCATATTTATCAACTTTTAATCATAATGATAAATACACTGCTCAAAAAAATAAAATAAACGGAGCACTTAAACAACACGATATACTGTAACTCCATTTAAATCAAACTTCTGTGAAATCAACCTGTCCACTTAGGAAGCAACACTGATGGACAATTCCACCTGCTGTTGTGCACATTCAACTTTGTACGGAACAAAGGATTCAAGGAGAATATTTCATTCATTCAGATCTAGGACGTGTTCTTTGAGGGTTCCCTTGATTTTTTTTGAACAGTATGTAATAAACAAATCAGCAATACTTATTTACTTATTAATTATTTATTTATTTACTACACCTTAAATTGCATCTGGAGACCCACTGGAAGCCAGTGCAGCTCATGGAGTGTTGGAGTTATAGGGATATATCTGGGTTCACCCATGGCTGCGTTCTGGAGTAATTGAAGTCTCCGAACACTCTTCGAAGGCAGCCCCATGTAGAGCCCATTGCAGTAGTGGAGCCTCGAGGTGATGAGGGCATGAGTGACTATGAGAAGAGACTCCCGGTCCAAATAGGGCTGCAACTGGTGCACTAGGCGGACCTGGGCAAAGTTCAGCTAGGCCCATAGTTCCCTCTAAGCTGAGCAGTGAGCAATCGCTCACTTAAAAATCATCATCAACTCAGAGTTTTCCAAACCTGCCCAGAAGCCGAGAGGGAAAGAGAGAGAGGGAAGGAGAGAGAGAGGAAGAGAGGAAGAGAGAGAAACAGATAGAAAAAAGAGAGGAAGGAAAAGAAAAAGAAAAAGAATGGGAGTAAGGAAGAGAGAAAGAAAATCAAAATCTAGTTTGAAACTAGCTCAACTATTTAAGGGGCATTTTGATATTGATAGAGTTGCCCTATTAGGAGCTCACTGTTATAGACACACAGTACAGTATTTTATTTTGAAATTCTCTGAGGCAAAACAGGGTGGGTTTTTTGTTTGTTTGTTTGTTTGTTTATTTATTTATTTATTTATTTATTATTTCTGTGCCACCCAATCCCGAAGGGACTGCCGCTCAGACACTATACTTTTCCGCCCACCTCAAAAAAAAATTAGAGGGAACACTGGCTAGGCCAGGGGTATTCAAAGTTGGTTCTTCTATATCAGTGTTTCCCAACCTTGGCCACTTGAAGATATTTGGATTTTAACTCCCAGAATTCCCCAGCCAGCAAATGTAAATATCTTCAAATGGCCAAGGTTGGGAATCACTGTTCTATATGACTTGTGGACTTCAACTCCCAGAATTCCTGAGCCAATCATGCTAGCTCAGGAATTCTGGGAGTTGAAGTCCACATGTCATAGAAGAGCCCACTTTGCCTATCCCTGAACCAGCGGGACAGAAGAGGATGCAATGGATGGACAATGGCTAGAACGTGAGGATGAGCAAACCATGAATGTCGGCATTGCATCTTTCAACTGGGGAAAGAGAAATTGTGCAGGGCGGCTGTTCAAGAAACTGCAAAACTCACATTTTCTTATTGAAAACTTCGTTCATCTTTGAAGAAACTTTTTTTTTGGGGGGGGGGGGGGGGTTCCCTCTTGCGCTCTTGCTCCGCTTTCCAACCGCTGCGTCTGCGGAGAGCCGGGCTGAGATTTAAACGCTGGGCTATTCCACTAGGCCGGGACGGGGGCCCGGGACGGGGGGTCTTCGGTCCACTCAGAGGAACCCCCCCTTTACAGACTTCCCCATTAAATGGGCGCCCAGAAATGGAGTAGGGGCGCTTGGGGGGTCCCGGCTGCCCCTTTGGCTTTCCCACCGGGGAGGGCGCAGAGAAGCCGCGAGGTGCCAGCAGCCGGCCGAATCTTTCCCTCGGAGGGGCCCGATCGGCCGGGCGGGGGCGCGCCTCTCCTCGGCCCGGGCAGCGCCGGGTAGCCTCCCCCCCCCCCTCCAGCGCCTCCTCGCCTGCCGCACTGGGCCGGACCGCCTCGCCCGGAGGGTAAGCCCGAACTTTGGACCGCCGTTGCGAACCGAGCCGCCCGGTTGGACGCTGTCCAGCTGCGGGGCGGCGGGGGTGGGCAGACAGAGCCCGGGGGGTCAAGCGAGGACCCCCGGTGGGCGAAGGGGTCCTCGCTTGCCACCCTCGGGCTCTCCCTGCGGACCCCGCCGCCCCCTCTTGGCTGCAGCCGGCCGGCTGGGGCTCTGGAGGGGAGGAGGGTCTTTGGCGAGGGGGCGAAAGAGCGGGACAGGCCCGGGACAGCGGCGGTTTCCAGGACCACTGGGGCGAAGGCCGGAGGGGCTTCGGGGAAGGATCGCCCGGGGCTCGGGGATTCTCGCCCGCCTCGCCTGGCAGAGTCCCGCCGGGCTTGGCACGGAGCCTGGCACGGACGAGAGCCGGGTGGAGCTGGCTGGAGGTGAGCGAGGGGAGGGGGGTGTGAAGGGCAAGGGGGCAAGCAAGCGCAAGGAAGGGCGGTTGGGGGCGCAGGGTGGCTTAAGGAGCGTCTCTTCTTCCCTCTGTGCCGCCTGCTCATGGGGCTGTGCGTCAGACAACAGCAACAGTTGGAAGGGACCTTGGAGGTCTTCGAGTCCAACCCCCTGCTTAAGCAGGAAACCCTACACAACTTCAGACAGATGGTTATCCAACCTCTTCTTAAAATCTTCCAGTGTTGGAGCATTCACAACTTCTGGTGGCAGGCTGTTCCAGGGATTAACTGTTTGGAGAGTCAGGAACCTTCTCCTTAGTTCTAAGTTTCTTCTCTCCTTATTTAGTTTCCACCCATTGCTTCTTGTTCTACCCTCAGGTACTTTGGAGAATAGCTTGACTCCCTCTTCTTTGGGGCAACCCCTGAGATACTGGAAGGCTGCTATTGTGTCTCCCCTGGTACCCATTTGGAGTGAGCGGCATACAAATACAATAAATAAATAAACAATAAATAAATAAATTAGACATGCCCAGTTCCTGCAACTGTTCTTCATATGTTTTAGCCTCCAGTTCCCTGATCCTCTTAGTGACTCTTCTCTGCCCTCTTTCTAGAGTCTCAACATCCTTTTTGCACTGGTGACCAAAACTGAATGCCGCCTTTCCAAGGCCTTATAAAGTGGTATTAACCCTTCACGTGATCTTGATTCTCTCCCTCTGTTGATGCAGCCTAGAACTGTGTTGGCCTTTTTGGCAGCTGCTGCACACGGCTGGCTCCTATTTAAATGGCTGTCCACTAGGACTCCAAGATCCCTCTCACAATTGAGCAAAGTACCGCATATACGGTACCTGTGCATTTTGTTTCTCTTGCCTAAATGTAGAACCTGACTTTTTTCACCACTGAATTTCATTTTGTTAGATAGCGCCCATTGTTCAAGTCTGTCAAGATCCTTTGAGCCCAACCTCTATGTTGTTAAGTGAGACATTTTGAAGTGAGTCTTTCCCCATTTTTACGACTTTTCTTGTCCCCATTGTTAAGTGAACCTGACCATTAAGTGAATCCAGATTCCCTTGGCTTCTCCGTAAGGTCACAAATGGGGATTGTAACTCCATTCCAGTTGCCAAGACTCTGAATTAGACTCTGTGATGACTTTGGGGGATGCTGCAATGGTCGTAAGTGTGAAACATAGTTGTAAGTCACTGTTTTCACTCCTCTACTCCTCTACTCGCAACAGAATCCCCTACGCAACTAGACTGACAATCCTGAGTTTAGAAAGCTGAAAACTATGTCGCCTTAAACACGACCTAAGCACAGCCCATAAAATCACCTGCTACAATGTCCTTCCTGTCAACAACTACTTCAGCTTCAACCACAACAACACACGAGCACACAACAGATGCAACCTTAATGTAAACTGCTCCAAATTCGACTGCAGGAAATACGACTTTAGTAACCAAGTAGTTGATGCATGGAACTCACTATCAGACTCTATAGTATCATCACCTGACCCCCAAAACTTCACCCTTAGACTGTCCACTGTTGACCTCTCCCGATTCCTAAGAGGTCAGTAAGGGGCGTGCATAAGTGCACCAGCGTGCCTTCTGTCCCCTGTCCTCATGTTTCTCTCTTACTAGTATTATGTATATAAACAGTGTTATATCTTTGCAAAGCACCACTTTATATACTTGACAAAACACATAAATAAACAACATAAGTTTTAAAAAGTAACAGTAAAAGAAGACAATACGACAGGACCATAGGCACAGTGGTGTTGATAGATCAATGTCAGATCCCACCTCCCTCCCTGCTCATCCTTTAGCTCAGGTGTCCCCAACCCTGGCCCTTTAAGACTGGTGGACTTCAACTCCCAGGATTTCTCAGCCACCTTTCCTTTATCAGCTTTGCTGGCTGAGGAATTCTGGGAGTTGAAGTCCACAACTCTTAAAGCAGCCACAGCTGGAGAACCCTGCTTTAGTTATTGCCTTTTGCCTTAAAAAAAATTCAGTATTTTATTGATAAGTTTTATTTTCTAAAAATATTGTATGCCGCCTAGAGTTGCCCGAGGGGAGATGGGCAGTCAATAAATTTGATAAATAAAAGAAATATTTTATCTTTTTTCTTTCTTTCTTTAATTCTCTTTCTTCTTCCTTCCTTCCTTTCTTTCTTTTTCCTTCCTTCCTTCCATCCTTTCTTTCTTTCTTTCTTTCTTTCCGAATGTCTTTCTTTCTGTCTGTCTGTCTGTCTTTCTTTCTGTCTTTCTTTCCTTCCTTCCTTCCTTCCTTCCTTCCTTCCTTCCTTCCTTTCTTCCTTTCTTCCTCATTCATTCATTCCTTCATTTGACTTATATGCCACCCAATCCCTTGGGACTCATATTATTATTGTTATTATTGGTGGCGCAGTGGTTAGAGTGCAATACTGAAGGCTACTTCTGCTGATCACCGGCTGCCAGCAGTTTGGCAGATGGAATCTCAGGAGGCTCCAGGTTGACTCAGCCTTCCATCCTTCCCAGGTGGGTCAAATGAGGACCCAGATTTTGGGGAACAAGAGGCTGACTCTCTGTAAACCACTTAGAGAGGGCTGGAAAAGCACTGTGAAGCGGTATATAAATCTAAATGCTATTGCTATATCCAGTGCTATAACACTGGAAGTTTTTAAGCAGATGTTGGATAACCATTTGTCTGTACGGTTGCATGCCTAAGCAGGGGGTTGGACTAGAAGACCTTCAGGGTCCCTTCCACCTCTGTTTTTTTAAAATTATTATTATTGTTGTTATTATTGTTTTGTTGTTGTTGTTGTTGTTATTATTATTATTATTATTATTATTATTATTATTATTATTGCTGCTGCTTCCTAGAGCAGAGCTGGTCCCCCTCCTCTTAGGGGCGATTCAGCCGGAGAGAAAGGCCAGGAAACTCTTGCAGGCAGACGGCTGTTCCGTGCCTGAATATTCAGGAAGGCTTCGATCGTGCCTGCCAGGCTGACCTCTGTGCTGTCACACCTTGTGATTTCCACCAGCCCCCACTCCCCCACTTTAATTAGAAGAAAATTGGTGACCTGGATGAAAAATCTGGGAGTTTTGATGTGTATCGAAAGTAAATAGAAACGTAGAAACATGGAAGTCTGACGGCAGAAAAAGACCTCATGGTCCATCTCGTCTGCCCTTATACTATTTCCTGTATTTTATCTTAGGGTGGATCTATGTTTGTCCCAGGCATGTTTAAATTCAGTTACTGTGGATTTATCAACCACGTCTGCTGGAAGTTTGTTCCAAGCATCTACTACTCTTTCAGTCAAATAATATCTCCTCCATTGCTTCTAATCTTTCCCCCAACTGAACTCAGATTGTGCCCCCTTGTTCTTGTGTTCACTTTCCTATTAAAAGCACGTCCCTCCTGAACCTTAATATTTTGCATAGTTTGTGATTAGAAAATTATTTTGGGGGGATTATAAATGACTGGCTAATGAGATACTGTTTTTATTGCAATTGGAATAGAAGGTTCTGCAATGTATTGAAAAAGTTTTTATGGAGGGAAAAAAAATAAAAAAAATTATACTTGGGGGGGAAAAAGAAGGGAGGGGACACTGCAGGGCAGAAGGGTGAGATTTGGGGTGACCCCCCAGAAGCATGGGGAGGGGGCTGCCAAGACTGGGTAAAGAGTGGCCAGTGGAGAGAGAGAGTGGTGGGTGGGGGTCTTTTGGGCATCAGAGCCCCTTAAGGAGGGGGCTGCCTGGCTGGGTGGGAGAGGGGAGAAATCTGGGTGGGGGGTCTTTGCAGGGGCTGCAGTGTGTATCCCCACCCCCACCCAAGGAGGACTTGAATGAAGCATGAATGAATGACTCGAGGCATGAATGAACCAGGCAGGGAGGCTGACTCAGCCTTTGCACCGCCTGCCCCCCTCCCCCCGCCTCCCCCTTCCCCCACTGCGGAACCTGAGTCCTTTTGCAAGCGGCCTGATTGGAAGCCTCCCCACTCCAAACAACACTCCCCCCCCCTTGGTGATTTACAGCCCATCTGTCGGCTGGCCGTCCTTTGTAGCCGTGTGTCCTTCAAGCCAGGAGACGAGGCCGGCTGAAGAATCCTTCCGTGGGTGGGGGTGGGTGGGATGGGGACAGCTGCAAAGGGGGGGGACCCTCCTGGGAGGCAGGTGGGGGGTGCATCAAGGGCAGGGGGCTCTCGAGGGCTGTGGGTGCAGGCGTGGTGGGAGAAGGACATTGCCACCGGTTGAAGAATTCTGCCCCACGAATCCCAGTGACCGGTTAGGTCCCACAAAGTTGGCCTTCAGCGGGTCCCGTCGACTAAACAATGTCGTCTGGTGAGACCCAGGGGAAGAGCCTTCTCTGTGGTGGCCCCAACCCTCTGGAACCAGGTCCGCCCCCAGGAGATTAGGATTGCCCCCACCCCCCTTGCCTTTCATAAACTCCTCAATGCCCACCTGTGCCATCAGGCATGGGGGAATTCAGACGTCTCCCCCAGGCCTATATAGTTTATCTATGGTATGCTTGTGTGTATGTCTTTTTTAAATAATGGGTTTTTAGATATTTTTAAATATTAGATTTGTTATTGTTCACTGTTTTTATTATTGCTGTGAGCCGCCCCGAGTCTACGGAGAGGGGCAGCATACGAATCTAATTCACCATCATCATCATCACCATCATCATCCTTTCCCTGGCACACCTGCAGATTTATTTATTTTTATTTTATTATTTTATTTATTTGTCAAACATATAAGCAGTGGTTCTCAACCTGGGGGGTCGGGACACCTTTGGGGTGGGGGTGTCGAATGACCATTTCCCAGGGGTCACCAAAAGTCAAATTCCCCCTGGTGTTAGGAACTAAAGTTTCTATTCTGGCGCCTTGGGACCTATTTTTACAATCCAACCAATCAGGCGCTGACAGTGGGGGTGTCCCTCTGACCTTCCTGCCAATCAGCTTCAAGCTCTGTTGGGAGAATTGGTGCCAGACAGGTGAGCCGTATTCAGGGACTGCTAAAGTAAATTCGAGGATTGGTAAACTCGAAGCTCTTTCTCTTGGAAAAATAGATTTTTGCGTTTTGCAAATCAGAAAATCAATATCGGCTTAGTCTACCCAGCTTAGTTCTGCTCTTAAGGAAAACACTTTGTAATTTATCTTAAAACACATTGAATTTTTTAAAACAAATGGAACTATTGTTGTAAGATGTACAGGTACTTCTTCACGTACAAACATATCGAGCCAGAATTTTACATTTTCTGTACATTATTCAAAAGGTCTTTTCTGTTTCCCCTTTTTCATCAGGTGTTTGAACTTTCTTTATAATCAGTTGTTTATTCTTTTATTCTGACTAAATCTTCCCATCCTTTCTTTTTAAAAAAATAATAATAATATAATTTTTTTATTCATAAACACATATTACAGACAAAGAACATTTAAAAACGATGATGGACATTGCATGGCAGATCTGTTTTTCATCCCTCGTGATATTTATTTTATGCTCATTCAATAAAGAACTAATATTTACAAGTCATTTACATTTTCTGTACGTTATTCAAAAGCTCTTTTTAGTTCTCCCTTTTTCACCGGGTATTTTAACTTTCTTATCAGACATGGTTGGTCAATGCACAGGAAATGAATGTAAACCTGCCTGGGGTAAACACAGATCCATCCTAAGATAAAAATACAGGAAAGAGTATAAGGGCAGACTAGATGGACCAGGAGGGCTTTTTCTGCCGTCCGTCTTCTATGTTCCTATGAAAATGCACATATATTTAGCCTGCAGGGAAGGCAGCTGAGTAGGGAAACTTTATCCCTGGGCAAAAGGCTTGCAGGAAGCTCAGGCGAAAGGGGGCCAAGGCCTTTCCGGCATCGTCCCAGAGAGAGCAGAGGTGGAACTGTGCCTGGGGGGTGACCGACAGGCGGATTGCAGAGGGATTCTAGGAAAGGCTTCCCAAGGCAGGAGGGGGGGTTATGCCAGCAGCACCCGCTGACCCAGGAAGGAAGGAATGGGGTGGGGGTCAGACATTCAGGGAAGTGAAGGCTCAGCTGCCCTTTGGCCTGGGATCAGTCGAGGAGAATATTTGGAGCTGGGTGTTGTAATGAGGGGCCCTTGGGGGTCTCTTGAGTTTGGTGGCTTTCAATACTAGGGAACATCTTCAGTGCTGGAAGGGAATAGGATAGGATAGAATAGAATAGAATAGAATAGAATAGAATTCCTTACTGGCCAAGTGTGATTGGAAACACAAGAATTTGTCTTTCGTGCAGATGCTCTCAGTGGACATGAAATAAAAGATATATATATCGAGAATCATGAGGTCCAACACTTAATGATTGTCATAGGGGTTAAATATGCAATGAGGAAACAAGCAATATTGATTATAATCTTAGGATGCAAGCAACAAGTTACAGCCATACAGTCCTAAGTGGGAGGAAATGGGTGATAGGGATGATGAGAAAAAACTAGTAGTAATAGTAGTGCAGACTTAGTAAATAGTTTGACAGTGGTGAGGGAATTATTTGTTTAGCAGAGTGATGGTGTTCAGGAAAAACTGTTCTTGTGTCTGGTTGTCTTAATGTGCAGGGCTCTGTAGTGATGTTTTGAGGGGAGGAGTTGAAACAGTTTGTGTCCAGGATGTGAGGGGTCAGTCAATATTTTCCCCGCCCTCTTTTTGACTCGTGCAGTATACTGGTCCTCAATGGAAGGCAGGTTGGCAGCCATTGTTTTTTCTGCAGTTCTGATTCTCCTCTGAAGTCTGTGTTGGTCTTGTTGGGTTGCAGAACCAAACCAGACAGTGATAGAGGTGCAGGTGACAGACTCAGTGATTCCTCTGTAGAACTGGATCAGCAGTTCCTTGGGCAGTTTGAGCTTCTTGAATTGGTGCAGAAAGAACATTCTTTGTTGTGCTTTTTTGATGACATTTTTGATGTTAGGTGACCATTTTAGGTCTTGAGATATGATAGAACCTAGAAATTTGAAGGTCTCTACTGTTGATACTGTGTTGTCTAATATTGTGAAAGATGGAAGGAGGGAAGGGTTTCTCCTAAAGTCTACCACCATTTCTAGGGTTTTGAGTGTGTTCAATGAAAGGCAGCAATTGTTTTTTCTATAGTTCTATTCTATTCATTCTGTTCTAATACCACTTTAAAAGGTGTTGGTAAGCCCAATAAAGAGCTTCAAAGCAAAAGTGGGCTTGGTTTATAAATAGTCCTCTGTCCAGTTGCATCCCAGGAATTGAAGCCTTTAATAGCAGGTGAGCAGAGCACCGTCTTCTGAATATAAATCAACATTTGCAAAGAAAAAACATCAGTTTTGGCTCCTTGACTATCGTGCTGCTTATTTGGAGTTTTGCTAGTTGCCTTTAGATTCTGGATAAAGACGCCCGGGTCTTTCTAATTGGATCCAAAACCTCCATTCTGAATTATTTAGCCCTTGAAGCTCCATTGTCAGCCTGTCCATTCATGCACAGCTGTAAATTTCATCTATAAGGACATTTCCCGGTGGGATTGAGTCATTTTTCCAATATTGTGTGTATGCTATTGTGTGTATTATTATTATTATTATTATTATTATTATCATCATCATCATCATCATCATCATCATCATCATCATCAATATAACACAGCAAACGAGATCCCTATGCTGGAGTTCATATTTCATCATCAGTCGGGCGCTTCCCATGCACCTAGGACTGCGTGATGTAGCGACAATTATTATTATTATTATTATTATTATTATTATTATTATTATTATTATTAACATTATCATTATCATTATCATCATTATTATTATCATCATCATCATCATTTGGATTTCTATGCCAATTGATAACAATATGTATTGTTAGGTATTGTGTCTTCTTGGGATATTGTTTCTTCCTTATTCCGAGCCAGAAGAATCCAGGAGTGACTTCTTTTCATTCGACAGAGCCAGTTCCTGTAATCATTCTTCTTCGTAGGTCTGTGCAGGAACGGACCCTGTCATTATTCCAAGCCCAGCCGCTCCGCCTTGATTGCAAAGGTTTTGTGGTTAGGGCACCATCCAGATTCTAAACAAAGGTTGGGAAGAAGCCACCGACTGTCAGGAAAGCCGAGACTGTTTACTACGCAGTTCCAACAGGCTGGATTCCTGCATGGGCAGGTTTTCTCCTAAGAGGACTGGTGTGCGGCTGACCACAGGCATGGCAAAGATCTCGGGTGGCGACCCTGTTAGATAAGGAGCCTCTTCTCTGATGCCTAGACTTCCCTCGATCTGGGCTCTGGGTCAGCAACAGCAGGAGGAGGACTGTGGGGTCCTTGGAGGACTCTGACCTCAGGGGGGGGTCTTCTGGCAAACGTCTCATCAACCAACTAAGGAACATAATCAGTGCTAGAAAGGAGGGGGGCAAGGAGCAGGACTGTAGCATCCTCAATCCTCTCTGAGCTCAGTTGTTTACATGCAGATGTTGCATAACTCAACATTGCTCAACAGTAGCAACTGTGAGAGGGATCTTGGAGCCCTGGTGGACAAGCGTTGAAATAGGAGCCAGACGTGTGCGGCAGTTGCCAAAACAGCCAACACAGTTCTAGGCTGCATCAACAGAGGGAGAGAATCAAGATCACGTGAAGGGTTAATGCCACTTTGTAAGGCCTTGGTAAGGCCACACGTGGAATACAGCATTCAGTTTTGGTCGCTAGGCTGCAAAAGGGATATTGAGACTCCAGGAAGAATGCAGAGAAGAGAAGATGATTACAGGACTGGTGGCTAAAACATAGGAAAAATGGTTGCAGGAACTGGGCATGACTGGTTTAAGGAAAAGAAGGACCGGGGGAGACAGGATAGCAGCCTTCCAATATCTCAGGGGTTGCCCCAAAGAAGAAGGAGTCAAGCTATTCTCCAAAGCACCTGAGGGTAGAACAAGAAGCAATGGGTGGAAACTAAACAAGGAGAGAAGCAACTTAGAACTCAGGAGGAATTTCCTGACAGAATAATTAACCAGTGGAACAGACGTTGCCTCCAGAAGTTGTGAATGCTCCAATACTTGAAGTGATTAAGAAGATGCTGGATGACCATCTGTCTGAAGTGGGGTAGGGTCTCCTGCCTAAGCAGGGGGTTGGGCTAGAACAGTGTTTCCCAACCTGCATTCACTGGCTGGGGAATTCTGGCCATTGAAGTCCAGATATCTTCAAGTTGCCAAGGTTGGGAAACACTGGACTAGAAGACCTCCAAGGTCCCTTCCAACTCTGTGGTTGTTGTTGTTGTTATTGGTATTGGTATTGGTATTAGTATTAGTACTGGTACTGGTACAGCCAGGGTGGCGCAGCAGGTAGAGTGCTGTACTGCAGGCCACTAAAGCTGACTGTAGAGCTGTAGGTCAGCAGTTCAAATCTCATCACCGGCTCAAGGTTGACTCAGCCTTCCATCCTTCCGAGGTGGGTCAAATGAGGACCCAGATGGTGGGGGCAATAGGCTGGCTCTCTTTTTAAAAAGTCCTATTGCTAACATGTTGTAGGCCGCCCTGAGTCTAAGGAGAAGGGCGGCATAAAAATTGAATAAATAATAATAATAATAATTGGTATTAGTGTTAGTATGGATCGTAATCAGTCTTGGGGCGATGGGGTTTCCTCTCCCAAATGGCCGGCCAATCTCTTCTCGAAATCTCCCACCACTTCTGAAGGCAACTTCTGTGCCATCAATTGATTGCTCTCCCTGACAGAAAGTTCCTCCTTATTCCTCAGTTGAATCTCTCTTTCTTCAGTTCCCCCCCATTGTCCCTTGTCTGGTCTCCAGGTGCCTTGGGAAAGAGCCTGACCCTCCTCCCTCCTCTCTGTGCAGCCCCTCAAATATTAGAAGATCCCCTACGCAACTAGACTTGACAATCCTGGGCTTAGAAGGCTTAGAACTACGTTGCCTTAAACACGACCTAAGCACAGCCCATAAAATCATCTGCTACAATGCCCTTCCTGTCAATGACTACTTCAGCTTCAACCACAACAACTCACAAGCACACAACAGATACAAACTTAAAGTAAACCGCAGGAAATACGACTTCAGCAACCGAATAGTTGATTCCTGGAATTCACTCCCAGACTCTGTAGTATCGTCACCAAACCCCAAAAACTTGACCCTTAGACTCTCCACTGTTGACCTCTCCCGATTCCTAAGGGGTCAGTAAGGGGCCTGCATAAGTGCACCAGCGTGCCTTCTGTCCCCTCTAATGTTTCTCTCTTACTGGTATCATGTATATGAATATTGTATCTTTGTATACCACCACTATGTACTTGACAAAGCAAAGAAATAAATATAAATAAAATAAAGATTGCTCTCCTGTCCCCCCCTAGTCTTTCTCTTCACTAGACCAGCTGTGCCCAGTTCCTGCAACTATTCTTCAGATGTTTTAGTCTCCATCGTGGTTGCCCTCCTCTGCACTTTTTAAAGTGTTTCAACATCTCTTTTATGGCGCGGTGACCAACCCTGGATGCCGGATTCCAGGTGTGGTCTTCCTAGGGCTTTACAGAGTGGTATCAGTGCCTTCTGTGATCTTGGTTGCCTCCCTCTGTTAATTCCAATAAGCTCACCTGGTGTTTTTTCCTGGCTGCTTTCGCAAGTCTGAAAGCCCAAATCTCTCTCTCTCTCTCTCTCTCTCTCTCTCTCTCTCTCTCTCTCTCTCTCTCTCTCTCTCTCTCTCTCTCTGCTTTAGAGCCTGAGGAATCAGGGAGGGGCCCCTTCTGGGCTCTTTCTCCCCCCCCCCCCCTTGTTTATGCAGCTGAGGCTACACCGTCTCTTATCTGGCCCTTCCCAAGGTGGATCCCCTTCCTCTCAAGGTCTTTCTCACCTTGGCAGGTTTCCCAAAATCTGGCACTCTGCTTGCCCTGTGTTGGGGGGGGGGGGGCACTTATGCTGTGGGTCATCAGGAAGGGGCAGGGGGAGTTTTGCTTGTTGTATGAATTTATTTATTCATTCATTCATTCATTCATTTGTTTTGTCAAGTACATATTGGAAGTATGTAAAGATATAAGGGGCATACATAAGTGCACTAGCCTGCCTTTCGTCCTCTGTCCAATTGTCTCTCCTTATCTCATATATCATATATCTTTTCTTCCTTTCATATATCTTCTCCTCTACTTTTATATCTTTTCTTTACTGTATATATAATACCTCATGTCTATCCTCTTCAATATGTATTGTGTATTGGACAAAATAAATAAATAAAAATAAATAAATATAATAATATTCATATACATGATACTAGTAAAAAGTTAAGAAGAAACATTAGATATAATAATATTCATATACATGATACTAGTAAAAAAATAAGAAGAAACATTAGATATAATAATATTTATGTGCATGATACTAGTAAAAAAAAATGAAAAGAAACACGAGGACAGGGAACAGAAGGCAGGCTGGAGCACTTATGCAGGCCCCTTACTGACCTCTTAGGAATCGGGAGAGGTCAACAGTGGAGAGTCTAAGGGTCAAGTTTTGGGGGTTTGGTGATGATACTACAAAGTCTGGTAGTGAGTTCCAGGCATCAACTACTCGGTTGCTAAAGTTGTATTTTCTGTCATCGAGTTTGCAGTGGTTTACATCAGGTTTGTATCTGTCGTGTGCTCATGTGTTGTTGTGGTTGAAGCTGAAGTAGCCGTTGACTACTTGAAGCTGAAGTAGTTGTTTATTTAATTAGATTTATATGCCACCCTTCTCTGTAGACTCAGGGTGGCTCACAACACATAAAAAAGAAGAACACAATACAATATAATCGTCTAAATCCAATTAATTTAAAAACTAAGCATACTAGTCTATGAAACCCAGTATTATTTAAACAAACAAATCAAACCCACTCAGACAACAGCCATACATAACATTTGTTGGCCAGGGGGCTGGAGTCTAATAGCCCAAGCTTGGTGGCATAGATAATTCTTACCATTCTTGTGGAAGGCGAGTTGGGTGGTGGCAGTACGAATATCCAGGGGTAGCTGATTCCAGCGGGCTGGGGCCCCCACAGAGAAGGCTCTTCCCTAGGCCCTGCCAAGCGACATTGTCTAGTTGACGGGACCTGGAGAAGGCCGACTCTGGGGGACCTAACCGGTCACTGAGATTCATATGGCAGTAGGTGGTCCAAAAGTAATCTTGGTCGATGCCATGTAGGGCTTTCTTTATTTATTTATTTATTTATTTATGGGATTTGTATGCCGCCTCTCTCCATGGACATAACCAATACTTTGAATTGCGCCTGGAAACCAATCGGCCACCAATGTAATCCATGGAGTGTTTGAGAGATGTGCGCGTACCTGGGAAGGGTCATGAGTGCTCACGCGGCTGCGTTCTGCACGATTTGTAGTTTACCCTGGGTCCCACCAGATGACATTGTTTCGTCGACGGGACCCGGAGAAGGCCAACTCTGTGGGACCTAATCGGCTGCTGGGATTCATGCGGCAGAAGGCGCTCCCGGAGATAATCTGGTCTGATGCCATGTAGGGCTTTTTAGGACTCATTACCAACACTTTGAATTGTGACCGGAAACTGATCGGCAGCCAATGCAAGCCATGGAGTGTTGATGAAACATGGGCATATCTAGGAAAGCCCACGATGGCTCTCGCAGCTGCATTCTGCACGATCTGGAGTCTCCGAACACTCTTCAAAGGTAGCCCCATGTAGAGAGCATTGCAGTAGTCGAACCTCGAGGTGATGAGGGCCTGAGTGACTGTGACCAGTGACTCCCTGTCCAAATAGGGCCACAACTGGTGCACCAGGCAAACCTGTGCAAACGCCCCCTTTTGCCACAGCTGAAAAATGATGTTCTAAAGACAGCTGTGGATCAAGGAGGACGCCCAAGTTGCGGACCCTCTCTGGGGGGTCCATAATTCCCCCCCAGGGTGATGGACAGACAGATGGAATTGTCCTTGGGAGGCAGAATCCACAGCCAGTCTTGTCAGGGTCGAGCCTGTTGACACCCTCCAGACACCGGCACATTTACGGGCAGTTTGGATCATTTTATGGATGGTTGTGCCCGCACAAGGATTTTTCCATTCCCGGAAGCTCCTGCTTTGTGACAGTGTGGATAACTAATCGGCAGCCCCTCTGCCTCCTAAACCTCATTTCCCCGACCTTCGTCTTTGTCCTTATCTGGACCACCATCAGACAGGGCTCTGGATTACACCTACCATGGCTTATGTCCTTCCTTTGATGTGGGGATGTGACGCAGGACCTCTTTGAGGCCAACATCCGAAGGACGTTACCACCCTGCAGGGCCCAGGGTCATGCGGAGAGGTGATGGTTGCAGGATTGATTGATTTGTTTGTTTGTTTACTTATTCATTCATTCATTCATTCATTCATTCATTCAATCAATCAATCAATCAATTTTTATGCCGCCCTTCTCCTTAGACTCAGGGCAGCTTACGATGTGTTAGCAATAGCAATTTGAGACCTTTTAGAGATTTAAATATGGTCTTGGTTGATCAGTGGAACAGACTGCCACCAGAAATTGTCAATGCCACAACACTGGAAATTTTTAAGCTGATGTTGGAAAACCATCTGTCTGAAGTAGTGTAGGGTTTCCTGCCTAAGCAGGGGGTTGGACTAGAAGACCTCCAAGGTCCCTTCCAACACTGTTGTTGTTATTATGTTATTGTTGTTGTGGTGGTTGTTGTCATTGTTGTTGTTATGTTCATACCTGTGTGAATATTATTATTATTATTATTATTATTATTATTATTATTATTATTATATGAATACATTTAAATATGTTAAAGGGCTAAATAAGGTTCAGGAGGGAAGTTTTTTAATAGGAAAGTGAACACAAGAACAAGGGGACACAACCTGAGGTTAGTTGGGGGAAAGATCAGAAGCAACGTGAGAAAATGTTATTTTACTGAAAGAGTAGTAGATCCTTGGAACAAACTTCCAGCAGACGTGGTAGATAAATCCACATAACTGAATTGAAACACGTCTGAGATAAACATAGATCCATCCTAAAATAAAATACAGGAAATAGTACAAGGGCAGACTAGATGGACCAGGAGGTCTTTTTCTGCCATCAGTCTTCTATGTTTCTATTATTATTATTGTCAATACAACACAGCAAACAAGATCACTATGCTGGATTTCGTATTTCATCATCAGTCGGGTGCTTCCCAAGCACATTATTATTATTGTTGTTGTTGTTGTTGTTGTTGCTGCTGCTGCTATTATTATTATTATTATTATTATTATTATCATCATCATTATCATCATCATTATTATTATTATCATTATTAAAGTTAATCCCTCAAACAATCTTGGAACATTTGGAATACTCCATCCGGTTTTGGGCATCCCATTTGTCAGTCCGGCCCATTGTACTTGACTAGTTGGTTTTTCCAATGTACATAAGTTAAGCCAGCCATGTATGGTTAAGAGAATTAGCATAATGTTGCTTTAAGAGCTAGTGCTGCAATTAGCCATAGAGGGAGCCAGATGTGTCTTTCTCCTTGATCTCAAACTGATTATTTTCTGCTAGTTTTGTCTCTGGGTGACTGCTGTAGAACTGCTTTGTGCTAAATGCTGGTTTCAGGTCTATGTATTATGTAAGTAAACGTGAAGCTGGTTATACGTATTGCATAAATAAGACTTACTTTGTATATGTGTTGAGAATATTGCTTACTGTAATATTTTTTATTTTATTTATTTATTTATATATTTGTAGAACAATTATAGGGTGGTAATTTGTATAAATAAAACATTAGAAAAGTAATGATAAAAGTAAGAAGACAATAGAACAGTAGGCACAATGACGCGCTTATGCACACAACTTACACACCTCTTAGAAAGGGTGAGAGGTCAACTGTAGTTAGTCTAAGGTTAAAGGTTTTGGGGTTAGGAGTAGGAACCCCAGAGTCAGAGCATTTTAGGCATTGATCCCTCTGTTGCAGTCTAGTTTGGAGCGGTTAACATTGACTTTAAATCTATTACGTGCTCGTGTGTTGTGGCAGTTGAAGGTGAAGTAGTTACTAACAGAAAGATATTTTTATATATGATTTTATGAACTATAGATAAGTCAGAATGGAGACAGCGTAGTTGTAAGTTGTCTAATCGAAGAATTTCAAGTCTGGCGGAGGAAGGTATTTTGTGTCAGGAAGAGGAATGAAGGACTCCTCTTGTGAAATATGTACATGATTAGCACTGGAACTGACTACGCTATTTATCCACTGTAAATAATATTTATACATTCAATGCATGTGGTCTAGTTATTGGAAGTACTGTTCCTATCTGTGTGAATATTACCTGGATATCTATGACCTCCACGTTTGTCCTGTGTGCATACGCTCAGTAACTCTGCTAACTCTTTAGTACTTCACACCATTATTTTAAAAAAAGTGTTGAGACTCTGGAAAGAGGACAGAGAAGAGCAACAAAAAATAATTAGAGGACAGGAGGATAAAACATATGAGGAACGGTTGCAGGAACTGGGCATGTCCAATTTAATGAAAAGGAGGAGCAGGGGAGACACGATAGCCGTCTTCCAACATTTGAAGGGCTGCCACATTCTTCAAAGCACCAAAAGACAGGAGAAGTAACAATGGATGGAAACTAATCAAGGAAAGAACCAACCTACAACTAAGGAGGAATTTCCAAGATCACTTGAAATGTTATTACCACTTTACAATGCTATGGCAAGGCCACACTTGGAATATGGCATCCAGTTTTGGCCGCCACGGTGCAAAAAGGATGTTGAGACTCTAGAAAGAAGGGAGAGAAGAGCCACAAAGAGGATCAGGGGACTGGAGGCTAAAAGGTATGAAGGTTGCAGGAACTGGACAGGGCTAGTTTGATGAAAAGAAGGACCAGGGGAGACAGGATAGTAGTCTTCTAATATCTCAGGGGTTGCCACAAAGAAGATTTGGGAGTCAGGCTACTCTCCAAAGCATCTGAGGGTAGAACAAGAAGCCATGGGTGGGAACTAAACAAGGAGAGAAGCAACTTAGGACTAAGGAGAAATTTCCTGATAGTTGCAACAATTAGTCAGTGGAACGGCTTGCCACCAGAAGTTGTGAATGCCCAAACACTGGAAGTTTTCAAGCAGATGTTGGATAACCATCTGTCTGAAATGGTGTAAGGTCTCCTCCTTTGTTGTTGTTGTTACTACTACTACTACTACTACTACTACTACTACTACTACTACTAGGCAAAGTAATCAGTCTTGCTCCAAGGTCCCTTCCAACTCTGGTTAGTTATTCTGTGTTCTGTGTTGTTTACTCAGCCCCAATGACCCAGAGGAGTGGTCTTTGGGGAAGCACAAAGTCTTTGTAGGGAAACCTTGCAATGCAAATTCCAGAGGTTGATCTCAGATAAGGCCCAGAGCAGTTTAATCTGCAGGGTCCTTTGTACAGGGCTGCCCTGTCGTCGTCCCCGCCCCGCAGTGCTCTGGTCAGGATGGAAACGAGCTTCGGCAGGGCTGGCTGGGTAATAATAATAATAATAATAATAATAATAATAATAATAATAATAATAATAATAACAGCAGCAGCAGCAGCAGCAGCAGCGATGGAAGGGACCTTGGAGGTCTTCTAGTCCAACCCCCTGCTTGGGCAGGAGACTCTACACTACTTCAAACAGATGGTTAACCAACATCTTAAAAACTTCCAGTGTTGGAGCATTCACAACTTCTGGTGGCAAGCAGTTCCACGGATTAATTGTTCTGACTGTCAGGAAATTCCTTCTTCTAAGTTGCTTCTCTCCTTGTTTAGTTTCCACCCATTGCTTCTTGTTCTGCCCTCAGGTGCTTTGGAGAATAGCTTGACTCCCTCTTCTTTGTGGCAACCCCTGAGATATTGGAAGACGGCTATCATGTCTTGCCTGGTCCTTCTTTGCATTAAACTCGCCATGCCCAGTTCCAGCAACTGTCCTTCGTATGTTTGAGCCTCCAGTCCCCTCATTCGCTTGGTTGCTCTTCTCTGCACTCTTTCTAGAGCCTCAACATCCTTCTTGCATTGTGGTGACCAAAACTGGATGCCGTATTCCAAGTGTGGCCTTACCAAGGCCTTATATTAACCCTTCGCGTGGTCTTGATTCTCCCTGCCTTTCGCAAGCTCCTAAAACCCCCCCTATGTCGCCAGGCTTGGGGAAGTTGATATTCTCCTTAGCTACTATGATTTATGTATGTTTTGCTTGGGTTGTGTGATTAATTTTTATGATAAGGGTTTTAGTCTATTTTTTAATATTGGATTCGTACCTTGTGTATTGTGTTGTGAGCCGTCCTGAGTCTTCGAAGAGGGGCGGCATACAAATCTAATAAATTATTATTAATTATTATTATTGATTCTGTCCATTGGGAAGATGCTGTGGGTTGATCTCTGGGCTTAGCACTCCCCCCCCCCTTGGACGTGCCACTTCTGCCTCCTTCCTCTGCAAGCCCCCCCCCCCTTTCTCTTGCACGGATGCTTTCCTCTCGGCTTCTATCCCCCCACCCCATGAGTGATGCTGCTGGTGCAGAAGCCTCATTCCTTCCCACAAGAATGCCGGGGGGGGGGGCAAATATTTGCAGATCCTTCGATTAGATAAGACTCTCTTCTCCACCGCCCCCATCACCCTTTCCTGCAGCTCTGGACGCCTGTAAAGACTCTTTGGGCGTCTCTGCCTGGCTGTTCCAGGCTTCTTTGAGAGGGACCAGGGCTCCAGGCGCCTCTGAGGAAGCCCTCTGTGGGGGTGGGGGTGTTGGAAAAGCCTCCTGGACAGGGCAGTCCATTGCTGGCTTCTTTAGCTAAGGGGGGCTGCATCAGAGGGCTGGGTGAAATGGCCACTGGAAGACCCTGCCTGCCTTGACTTCCTTCCTGCAGAAACGGAGAGGCCTGTGGGTGATTCCCCCAGAGAGAATCAGGGTGGGGAGGGACCCCTGTGGCTACCTTGAGTCTACCTTCCCCCCCCCCAGCTTTCAGGAAGGGAGGGAAGGAGGAGAGGAGGGGGGGAGGAAGGAAGGAGGAAGGAAGAAATGAAAGAAAGAGAAAGGAAAAGAAATGAATCAAAGAGAAAGGAAAGGAAGAGAAAGAGAGAGAGAGAGAGAAATGAAAGAAAGAAATGAAAGAGAAAGAAAGGGAAATGAAAGAAAGAGGAAGGAAGGAAGGAAGGAAGGAAGGAGAGAGAGAGGAAGAGAAAGAGAAAGAGAAAGAAATAAAACAGGAAAGAAAGAGAAAGAAAAGAAAAGAAATGAAAGAGAAAAAGAAAGAAAGAAAGAGAAACATAAAAGAGGAAAGAAATAACAAAAGAGAAAAAAAAGAAATGAAGCAGAAAGAGAAAGAAAGAAAGAGAAAGGAAAAATAATGAAAGAAATGAAAGAAAGAAAGGGAAAGGAAAGAAATGAAATGAAAGAGAGAGAGAAAGACAGAAAGAAAAAAGAAAAAAAGAAAGATAAAGATAAAAGAAAGAAAGATAAGTGAAAGAAAGGAAAGAAAGGGAAAGGAAAGAAAGGAAAGAGAGAGAGAGAAAGAAAGAAAGAAAGAAAGAAAGAAAAAAGAAAGACTTTTTCACTCTCTTCCTTCCAGGCGCATCAAAGCTCCTCGTAAAAGTTTTACAAGGAAGATAAAGGAGAAGCAGCTTCTGTAGGAAATGCGCAGAGGCCAAACTGCAGCCTGAAAACCCCCCCTTCCTTCTCTCCTCCCCCTCTCCCCCCCCCACCCCCGCAGACTCCTTCTCTGCCCTCTCCCTCTGAGTTGCGGGGGGTGGGTTAAGGAGGCTTCCATCCAGAGTGGGAGCAAGCAATGCTGGGGGGGGGACAAACTCATGTATTTATGTTCTTATTTGTTAGTGATTGTGATTTGTGAGCTTCGTTATTTGTGGGTGTGATGCCAGAGAGGAAGGAGGCACCAGGAGCCTCGAGTGGGACATTAAGAGCCTCCCGGGCAGTTTTTATTTGGGAAGGAGGGGATTTATTTGACGCTCTACTTCGGAGCAAACCACTCCAGCATTCCACCGTTAAAACGATAAAAAAGCTAAGAAATAAATAAACTCCTGAGAGAATAAAAACAAGAGTTCCCTGTCAAGACAAAGAAATCTCGTCTGCCTTTTAGGAAGATCGGTGTGGAGCTCTTCCAATGGCTTTCTTTCTTTCTTTCTTTCTTTCTTTCTTTCTTTCTTTCTTTCTTTCATTCTTTCTTTCATTCTTTCATTCTTTCTTTCTTTCTTTCCTTCTCTGTCTCTTTCTCTGTCTCTTTGTCTTCCTTCCTACTTCCTTCCTTTCTTCCTTCCTTCCTTCAGTTTGTTCCACTGGAAGTTTTTAAGCTGATGTTGGATAACCATCTGTCTGAAGTAGTGGAGGGTTTCATGGTCTAAGCAGGGGGTTGGACTAGAAGACCTCCAAGGCCCCTTCCAACTCTGTTGTTGTTGTTGTTGTTGTTGTTAAAGGTGGCAAACCCAGGTTGGCCTGGGGGCTCAGAACCTTCAGACCCACAAAAGTGGGGTCAGTATAAGCCTTGGGGTCCCCAGGGTCCCTTCTGGGCTGCAGAGAGTTGCCTCCCACCTTGGGACCAGCCCTGTCTCCTGCCTATCCCGGGAGGGGGGGTCTTTCTCCCCAGCACCTCCCCCTCCCCACTTGCCAGGCTTCCCGCATAATCCGGCTAAGCCCGGCTGTCTTGCAAGAGCCAACGCAGACCCTCCGCCCTCTACGCCGGAACCTTTGAGGAAGGCTTTGCACTCGCCCAGATCTTTGCCCTGGAGTAGGAAAATATTTGTCCTCTGCTCTTCCACCGGCTCTTAGACGGAACCTCAAAGACACAAGTGACTCATCCTCCCTTGTGCTCTGCTTCCTCCTTACTTCACTTCACTTCTCTTCACTTGAGTTGGAAGGGGCCTTGTGGGTCATCTAGTCCAACCCCCCAATTTGAGCAGGAGTCCCTACACCATTTCGGACAAATGGCCATCCAATCTCCCCTTGAAAGTCTCAAGTGTTGGAGCTCCCACAACCTCCGCAGGCAACTTCTGTTCCACTGGTTGATCGCTCTCACTGCCAGAAAGTCCCTCCGTATTTCCAGGTTGAATCTCTCCTGGGTCCGTTTCCATCCATTGTTCCATGTCTGGCCCTCTGGTGCCTTGGAAAACAGCCTGACCCCCCCTCCTCTCTGTGGAAGCCCCTCAAATATTGGAAGACTGCTATCATGTCTCCCCTGGTCCTTCTCTTCGCTAGACTAAAACACGATCTAAGTATTGCCCACAAGATCATATGCTGCAACGTTCTATCTGTCAATGACTATTTCAGCTTCAACTGCAACAAAACAAGAGCACGCAACAGATTCAAACTTAATATTAACCGCTCCAAACTTGACTGTAAAAAATATGACTTCAGCAACCGAGTTGTCGAAGCGGGGAACTCATTACCCGACTCAGTAGTGTTAACCCCTGACCCCCAACATTTTTCCCTTAGACTCTCCACGATTGACCTCTCCAGGTTCCTAAGAGGTCAGTAAGGGGCGTACATAAGTGCACCAGTGTGCCTTCCATCCCCTGTCCAATTGTCTCTTCTTATCTCATTTATCTTTTCTTCCTTTCAAATTTGTTCACCTATACTTTTATATTTTTTCTTCTATTTGTTTCTTTAGTTATTCTCTTCAATGTGTATTATGTATTGGACTAAATAAATAAAATAAATAAATAAATAAATAAAAATAAACTATCCATACCCAGTTCCTGCAACCTCTCTTCACATGTTTTAGTTTCCCCTTATCAATCCTGGCTGCTCTCTTCTGCACTTTCTCTAGAGTTTCATAGTGTTGTGACCATAACTGAATGCAGTACTCAAACTAAGGCCTTGTAGAGTGGTATTAGTACCTCCCTAGTCCTAGATTGTATCCCTCTGTTAATGCAACGTAGAACTGTATTGGCCTTCTTGGCTGCCGCTGCACATTGCTGGCTCATATTTACTCGGTTATACACCAAGATCCCCCTCGCAGTTGCTGCTATTGAGTGTGGTTTCACCCAGTTTGTATGTACCGGTATGTCTGTTTTTTCTTACCTAGGTGTAGGATTTTACTTTTATCTGCATTGAACTTCATTTTATTTGCCTGGACCCAGTGTTCAAGTCTGTCAAGATCCTTCTGGATCCCGAGCCTGTCCTCTGGGGAATTGGTTAGTGGTCCCACAGCTTGGTGTCATCTGCAAATTTGGTTAGTTCCCCATCTATTCCCTCCTCTCCATCATAGATGAAGATATTAAAGAGTCCTGGGCTTGGGATGGAACCTTGTGGTACCCCACTGCTTACTCTTTTCCATGTGGACTTGGACCTATTGAGGACTATTCATTGGGTACAGCTGGTCAGCCAGTTGTTTATCCATCTGGTTGTGTAGCTGTCTATCCCATTTATTTTTTTAGCTTGTGGAGACGTAGGTTGTGGTCCACTTTGTCAAATGCTTTGCTGGGTCCTTGCTGGGCCCAGCCCCATGGGACAGATGGAAGAGAAGAGAAAGGAAGGGAAGGAAAGGAAAGGTAAAAAGAAGGAAAGGAGAGAAGAGAAAGGAGAGGAGAGGAGAGAAAAGAGGAAAGGAAGGGAAGGGAAGGGGAGAGAAGAGAAGAATAGAAATATGAGGTGGGATGGGATGGGATGTTGACAGGTCGGCATCTATGAGTTCATAGTTGGCTTTTTTAAAGTTGTACTTGGGTGTCCCATTATTAAGGCGATTCTTGCAATGGTGTAGATTGAGGCTGGGATAGAATATAGAATAGAACATAGAATACATAGAATATTGGAATGTACAATAGAACAGAACAGAATAGAACAGAGAATGTGGAGCGGAGTAGAATAGAGTAGAATTCTTTATTGTTCACGTGTGATTGAACACACAAGGAATTTGTCTCCAAGGCAGAAGCTTTCAATGTACATAACCACCACAAAGTGATAGGTCATAGATCATAGTTACAACCATCAATCCTAAGATGCAACAACTATGATAAATCATAGATACCAATGGGAGAAGGTGGTAGGAAAGATGAGACGAGAAGGATGAGAAAGAGCAATACAGCTCTACTGCTTGTGTCAAGACAGGACTTTGGGAATTAGGGGCAAGCAGTTTGATGGCACGAGGGATTTGTGCCCAATTTTGGGGGGGCAATGCACAGGACCCTTCCTCCTCTCTTATACCCATCATGGGAAGGGAGCAATTTAAAATAGATAGTTAAAACAAGAGATGAAATGGTTGAAGAGAAAAAAACAGAAGTTTAAATATTAGGGGGAGGAGGGAAAGAAGAAAAGATCTATTTGAAAGGATGTATACAAACTGCAAATGAATTATTAATATTAGCTATATAAGAATGAATAAGTATTAATGAGTATCATGAGAAATGTAAACTGGCCTGTCACCTAACGTCCACTGTTTTTAAATATTTTTCTTTGTTATATGTGTTTGTAAATAAAAAAAATTCAATTTTTTTTTTTAAAGGAAGGGAGCAAGCAGGATGAATAGTGATTTCTGACAGTCTCAAAATGAGTGAAGAGTGCAGTCAGGCGGTGGGGAAAGCGAGTAGGATGCTTGGCTGCATAGCTAGAGGTATAACAAGCAGGAAGAGGGAGATTGTGATCCCGCTGTATAGAGTTCTGGTGAGACCACATTTGGAATAATACTGTGTTCAGTTCTGGGGACCTCACCTACAAAAAGATATTGACAAAATTGAACGGGTCCAAAGACGGCCTACAAGAATGGTGGAAGGTCTTCAGCATAAAACGTATCAGGAAAGACTTCATGAACTCCATCTGTATAGTCTGGAGGACAGAAGGAAAAGGGGGGACATGATTGAAACATTTAAATATGTTAAAGGGTTAAATAAGGTCCAGGAGGGAAGTGTTTTTAATAGGAAAGTGAGCCCAAGAACAAGAGGGCACAATCTGAGGTGAGTTGGGGGAAAGATCAGAAGCAACGTGAGAAAATATTATTTGACTGAAAGAGGAGTAGATGCTTGGAACAAACTCCCAGCAGACGTGGTTGATAAATCCACGGTCACTGAATTAAAACATCCCTGGGATAAACATATATCCATCCTAAGATAAAATACAGGAAATAGTATAAGGACAGACGAGATGGACCAGGAGGTCTTTTTCTGTTGTAAATCTTCTAGGTTTTCTATGAGCAGCTGCAGCTGCATCCCCGTTCCCAGTTTGCTGGCTGTGGTTGGAGATGCCAGCCGAGACTTGGCCAAGGAGATCAATCCCGGCTTTGTCTGTTGGCAGGGGTCCTCGTGCAAACCAAGATTGGGGGAGGGGCAGCTTGTCTTTGCTTGCTTGTGTTGGATGGCAAGGCCGCCTCCTGCAGCCTTGGCAAGGGTGGGCCCCGAGCCAGGCCGAGTGCTTGGCTGCTCAGGTTACCCAGAAGCTTATTGAAAGTCAAAGGGGGCCCTGAGAGGGGAGGATTGGGGGGGGGGGTGCCAGACTTTCAGCAAGGAGAAGATTTTCACTTGCTGGATGAAGCGTTGCTGTTAAAGATGGCATTTTTATTTATTTATTTGTTTGTTTGTTTTGTCCAATGAAAAATAATACACAATGAGGGTTATAGAGGATATAATCAAGTAGAAAGTATTAAAGGGGAAATAGAGGAGAAAATAAAGGAGTGAAATATAACTATGAAAGAATAGCAGAAAAAAATATAGGGATAGAAGAGAAGATATAGGAGATATAGGAGAGACAATAGGACAGGGGACGGTAGGTACTCTGGTGCACTTATGTACGCCCCTTACTGACCTCTTAGGAACTTGGTGAGGTCAACCGTGGATAGTCTAAGGGTCAAGTGTTGGGGGTTAGGGGATGATACTGCAGAGTCTGGTAGTGAATTCCACGCTTGCCAGATGCCTCCTTTGGAAGCCTTCGTGGGCGGGCAAGGAATAAGGCCGAATAGCAGTAGCATTTGAGATTTATATGCCTTGTTAAGCTAATTTGATCCTTGGTTGTATGAACAAAAGCATAGAACAAAAATCATGTGAAGTATTAGTGCTGCTTTATAGCATTTAGCAATAGCATTTAGACTTATCTACCGCTTCACAGAGCTTCTCCAGCCCTCTCTAAGTGGTTTTACAGAATCAGCCTCTTGCCCCCCACAATCTGGGTCCTCATTTCACCCACCTTGGAAGGAGGGAAGGCTGAGTTGACCTTGAGCCGGTGGGGAGATTTGAACTGCTGAACCACAGTTAGCAGTTAGATGAAGGAGCCTGCAGTGCTTTACTCTAACCACTACCCCACCCTGGCTCTGCCTGCCTGCCTGTCTATCATCTATCTATCTATCTATCTATCTATCTATCTATCTATCTATCTATCTATCTATCTATCTATCTATCTTTTTATCTATTTCCATATCTATCTATCTATCTATCTATCTTTCTATCTATCTATCTATCTACCTACCTACCTACCTGTCTATCTGTCTATCCATCTCTCTTTCAATAGCAATAGCACTTAGACATATATACCACTTCCTAGTGCTTTTCCATCCCTCTCTAAGTAGTTTATAAAATCAGCCTCTTGCCCCCAACAATCGGGGTCCTCATTTGGAAGGATGGATGGAAGGCTGAGTCCACCTGGAGCCGGTGGGGAGATTTGAACTGCTGAACTACAGCTAGCAATTAGCTGAAGTAGCCTGCACGGCAGCACTCTAACCACTGCGCCACCCCAGCTCCCTCCCTCCCTCTCCTTCTCTCTCTCTCTCTCTCTCTCTCTCTCTCTCTCCCTCTCTCTGTCTCTCTTTCTTTCTTTCTTTCTTTCATAGCATTTAGAGTTATATATCGCTTCCTGGCGCTTTTCCAGCCCTCTCCAAGCAATTTACCGAGAGTCCGCCTTTTGCCCCCAACAATCGGGGTCCTCATTTGACCCCCCCCCCTCGGAAGAAAGGAAGGCTGAGTCCACCTGGAGCTGGTGGTGAGGTTTGAACCGTTGAACTACAGCTACATTTTAAATTTTTAAAAATTAAAAAAGAATGTCCGGGTGATATAATTGAAACAGCAGCTGAGTTTTACGTGTGGTGCAGATTCAAATGTGTATAAAACGGCCTTTGGGTGCCATGCGCACAAAAACTAGGCCCAGAGCTGTGACTTGCTACTTTTCCTCTCGGTTCCTCTGTGTGGCCCTTGCCAACGTCCGAGGGGGTCAACAGCAGGAGGACTTCAGCGTGTGGACGCAGCCCTTCACCCGTCCACCCTGCACGTCGTCACCTTCTAAGGATTCGGGGCATTGAACAGGGATGAGTTGAGCTTCAAACCCTGCTGGAAACATGCAAAGCAACAGCAGAAATAGCCCAACGCCGCCGTGCACAATATATTATTCTTAAAACCCTGGAGAGCTAAACAGCACTAAACACCGTGTTGAATGTGGCAGGGAGACTTTCCTAAAAAGGAAGTTTGCTGATGGCAGATCTGCTCCTGGGAAGAAGAACGGACGGAGGCTCCGGGTCTAATTCCGGGGATTTGCTCCTAAACCACCTGCTCAGCCTCTGTTCTGAACGGGCTCCGTTTTCTGGACTCGCCCAATCTGTGCAACCCCTCCGCCACAGCTGAGCCCACAATCCCCATGACTAAGAAAAACATCTCCTAAGGGAGTTTCCACCCGTTTAATGATCTTTCGTGACAGGTCATAAGTGTGAAAATACTTGGCACGTGTGAAAAATGGTTGTGAATTTCTTTCAAGGATTTTTTCAGTGCTGTTCTAGCTTTGAAGAATCACCAAACGAATTGCTGTAAATCAAGGGTTGCGTGCAATTGAATTAACTGCTGATCCAGTTCTACAGAAGAATCATTGAGTCTGTCATCTGCACCTCCATCACTGTCTGGTTCGGTGCTGCAACCCAACAAGACCAACACGGACTTCAGAGGAGAATCAGAGCTGCAGAGAAAACAATGGCTGCCAACCTGCCTTCCGTTGAGGACCTGGATACTGCATGAGTCAAAAAGAGGGCGGGGAAAATATTGACTGACCCCTTGCATCCTGGACACAAACTGCTTCAACTCCCACTCTCAAAATGTCGCTACAGAGCACCACACACCAAGACAACTAGACACAAGGACAGGTTTTTCCCGAACGCCATCACTCTGCTAAACAAATAATTCCCTCAACACTGTCAAACTATTCACTAAGTCTCCACTTCTATTACTACTAGTTTTTTCTCATCATTCCTATCACTCATTTCCTCCCACTTAGGACTGTATGTCTGTAATTTGTTGCTTGTATCCTTAAGATTTTTATTCATATTGTTTCCTGATTGCTTATTTGACCCCTGTGACAATCATTAAGAGTTGTAGCTCATGATTCTTGACAAATGTCTCTTTTCTTTTAATGGACCCTGAGAGCATCTGCACCAGAGACAAATTCCTTGTGTGTCCAATTGCACTTGGCCAATAAAGGATTCTATTATTTATTGAAAATGAATCAACTAAAATATGGGAGAATTGGCATAAATGGATCCAAAAAAGATATTTGACAGAAGAAATGTAAGCCTCAGATTACATTTGTATCGAATTAATTGATTATCTCACCAAATGGTTAATCATGCAAGATGGGTATGTGTTGAAAATCTCTTTTCTCTTCTCCTCCTTCTTTCTATCACTAACACATATTAACTGGGATGTAAGTTCCCTGTTTTCCCATTATTTGTTTCTACCTATGTGCTATAAAAGTAAAAACTATTAAGAATGTATACCTAAAATGGGAAATGATCTGTAAATAGATGTATTTCTATATGTAATAAAAACAAAAATAAAACATTAAAAATAAAGAATTCTATTCTATTCTAAAATGCAATTTTATCTGGTTAAAAAAAAGAGAAAAAGAAAGGGGATACGAAGAACAAAATAATAGGCATAATATCAAATTATACTACTTTTAGTTCTGTTTTCAAATGAATGTGGCCTATAAAGTCTATGAAATATAGATTATTGGAGCAGAGAACATGATAGGAGCGAGAGGGAGGAGGAGAAGGAGGAAGAGAAATAATGCAATCTTAACCATTAATTAAAAAATTGCAAAACATTTGGCCTCCTCTTCCCCCAAGGGGGGACAAGGATGGGAACCAAGCTCCAAAGGAGGGTTTCTCAAATTTGGCAACTGAAAAAGGATTCTGGGACTGAAAGTCCACACTTCTGTAGTGTAGTTTGAAAAACACGGGAACTAACGGGAACTAATCACGGCTCTATCGGGAATCTCCTTGGACAACAAGATGGACAATGCCGAAATTTCATAAATAAATAAATGAACAAGCAGAGGAGAAGCCTTAAGGAAGAAGGGGGGCTTTTGAAGCTGGGAGGGGTGGCAGGTGGGGGAGAGAAGGTGCTAGGTGGCTCTTCTCTGAGTAGCGGCTTTGGGTGAGATAAACGGGGGGGGCAGATGCTGCCTGGATCTCTGTGAGATTTTGCTGGAGCCCCTGAGATGCTGTTGCACCTTTCTCATTGTGCACATAAGCAACATTTGCTGTTGTTCCTGACCCCTTGAACTTTTTGCTTTCATGGAATCAGTCTGCAAGGCTTGTTCTTGGTTTTCAAATGTCCACTGAGATCCTCTGGCACTGCGCCCAGCGTGCCAAGGGCCACTGGGACCACTTTCACGGGCTTATGCCAGAGTCGTTGCAACTCGATTTTTAGATCTTGGTATTTCACTAATTTCTCTAGCTGCTTCTCCTCAATTCTGCTGTCTCCTGGGATTGTGATGTCGATGATCCATACTTTCTTTTTCTCCACAATCAGGATGTCTGGTGAGTTATGCTTCAGAATTCGGTCAGTCTGAAGTCGGAAGTCCCACAATAGAATAGAATAGAATTTTATTGGCCAAGTGTGATTGGACACACAAGGAATTTGTCTTGGTGCATATGCTCTCAGCATACATAAAATAAAATATACATTTGTCAAGAATCATGTGGTATGACACTTAATGATTGTCATAGTTTTGCTTGCTCATTTTGACCACTTTTTCGGGCTTAGGATCCCACCAGTTCTTTGCCACTGGTAGATGGTAGTTCTGGCACAAGTTCCAGTGGATCATCTGTGCCACAGCATCATGTCTATGCTTGTAGTCAGTCTGTGCGATCTTTTTGCAGCAGCTGAGTATGTGATCAATTGTTTCATCTGTTTCTTTACAGAGTCTGCACTTTGGATCGTCTGTTGATTTTTCAATTCTGGCTTTGACAGCATTTGTTCTAATGGCCTGTTCTTGTTCTGCCAGTATTAGTCCTTCTGTCTCCTTTTTGAGTGTTCCACTTGTAAGCCATGACCAGGTCTTTTCTTTATCCACTTTGCCTTCAATCTTCTCCAAAAACTGGCCATGCAATGCTTTGTTCCACCAACTGTCCATACAACATTGAGTTACAGTTTTTCTGTACTGGTCCTTAGTTTGCTTCACCTTGAGAAGCTTCCTATTGTTGACCTCCATCAACGTTGGCTCTTTGCTCTCCTACACATATTATTCACACATGATTATTATTATCAACAATACAACACAGCAAATGAGATCACAATGCTAGATTTCGTATTTCATCACCAGTCACAAGCACCTAGGACTGCATGATGTAGCGGCAAATTATGTTTGCCGATCCCAGTAAAGCGGCCTTTTGCAATTGACAGATGGAGATTTTGTCAATTCCGATGGTTTTCAAATGTCCGCTGAGACCCTTTGGCCCTGCGCCCAGCGTGCCAAGTACCACTGGGATCACTTTCACGGGCTTATGCCAGAGTCGTTACAGCTCAATTTTCAGATCTTCGTATTTCGCCAATATTATTATTATTATTATTATTATTATTATTATTATTATTATTATTATTATTATCATCATCATTATTATTGCTTCCCATCATCCCTAAAGGTGTCTCTTTAAGGGCATATTAAGAGCAGCTTGAGAATGTCCAGGACTTCAGAGAAAGCCTCTGGGTCCCTTTCCAATCGGCCTCTTTGAGCAAAGTTGGCCTGTTTTTCTCTGTAGTCTCAAGCTTTGAATTGGCCTGCTATGAATTATATCCACCCCTCCCCGCTCCCCATAACCGACCCCCCCAATAGCCCCACATGCTTCAGATAGTTTTTCCCCTTCCAAACTCCTGCATCTGCCAAACGTTTGCAGAGAAACCCCAAATGCTGCATCTGGAGATAATTTGGGCGGATGGGGTGAGAGGGGAGCGAGAGGGACTAATATTCCTATCTTTGTTCTGATTGCAGAATTGGTGGGCTTTGGCGTAGAAATCTGCACACTCACACACATGTGCAGAGTGCAGACACACAACCACAGGCGCCTGTGAAACAGCAAAAGGGATCCTTGCTGGCGGCCTCCCCGGCTCCCTTCCTTCTTCTGAGGCTCTTTTGAAGTCTGGAGAATTTCAGGGAGGGGATGCCATACATCTGGCCTATGCAGGGGACCCCTCCCCACCACTGGCCTGCCCCCCTCTTCTCTGCACAGAACCCCCACTTTGGCTTGAAGGTCCCCTTGCAGGCAGGATCAGGGAGGGGCTGTAGGTGTGATGTGTAGGTCAGGGGAGGCTGGTGGTATGTGTCCAGGGATGGCCCTAAGAAGCAGAGTTTGGATTGCAGCACCAATGGCGGGCAGCAGCTGGTGTGGTCAGTATGAAATTCTAGGACGTGCACATAGCTGAGCGTCCCAAGTGATGGGCTCCTACGGGAACGGTCAGGAACGCAGTTCCACTAGCAAAATTTGGAGTTCCACCCCAGAGCACCCAATTTGCACTGAAAGATGTTGAAACAATTTTTGTCTATGTTGCATTGGATCCCAGTTGGTTTCCAGACTCGATTCAAAGTGTTGGTGATGACCTACAAAGCTCCACATGGCATGGGACCAGATTACCTCCAGGATCGCCTCCTGCCGCATGAGTCCCAGCGACTGGTCAAGTCCCACAGAGTCGGTCTTCTCCAGGTCCAGTCAACTAGACAATGTCATTTGGCAGAGCCAAGGGGAAGAGCCTTCTCTGTGGGGACCCCGGCCTTCTGGAACCAGCTCTCCCCGGAGTTGGCCCCCCCTCCCTTTCGGTAAGAGTCTAAAGACTCATTTATGCTGCCAGGCTTGGGGGGCCGTTAGACTCTAGCCCCCTGGCCAACGAATGACATGTACAGTGATATCTCGTCTTACGAACCCCTCGTCATAGGAACTTTTCGAGATATGAACCCGGGGTTTAAGATTTTTTTGCCTCTTCTTCCAAACTATTTTCATCTTACGAATCCAAGCCGCCGCCACTGGGAAACCCCACCTCTGGACTTCCGTTGCCAGTGAAGCGCCCGTTTTTGCACTGCTGGAATTCCCCTGCTGGGGTTCCCCTGCAGCATCGCAAAAACACGGAAGTCCGGAGGTGGGGTTTCCCATGGAGGGGAGCCTAAGGGGAATCCCAGCAGTGCAAAAACGGGCGCTTCGGCTGGCAAAAGGGGTGAATTTTGGGCTTGCACACATTCATTGCTTTTCCATTGATTCCTATGGGAAACATTGTTTTGTCTTACGAACCTTTCACCTTACGAACCTCGTTACGGAACCAATTAAGTTCGTAAGACGAGGTATCACTGTAGGTTGTTGTTGAATGGGGATGAATGATTTTTAATAATGGGGATTTTAGTTTAGATTAGTGGGTTCATATTAATTGGATTTGTATTGGCATTTCATTGTTCTTTTTATATGTTGTGAACTGCCCCGAGTCCTCGGAGAGGGACGGCATATAAATCCAATAAGTATATAAATAAAAGAAATAATAAAATGTTTTCTTCCGCACATGCAGGGAAGCAAAAATATTGGTGAAAATCACCCAAATCTCGCTCGGGGACACGTCCTCACCACCGTTCCCCGAAAGCTGTGCACGCACGCACCCGCACGCCCCAAAATACACCCCCGCGCAGCCTTTTTCACGGCCGCGCGCTCCCCATCCCCATGCCACATGTGGGGCGGGGGGCGGGGAGGCACCGGCAGCAGAAGGGAAGGGAGCCGCGGCCACCCCTGCCTCCCCACAGTTCCTCCGGCCCCTTGGACTTTCGGCGCTGCCCCCCGCCCGCCCCCTCTGCTCCTCCGCCGCCTCCTGCCTTTCGGCACATCTCCTCCCGCACCCGGAACACACACCCTGCCCGTCTCACCTTTGCCGAGAGCACTTTCGTCCCGGGCTCTCGGCAAGGGGATTGCAGGAGAGGCGGAGCAGGCATTCTCTCAGCGGAGGCCGGCGAAGGTGATATTCAATGTCAGGGGCGCGCGAGCGGTTGCGCATGCTCCCTATACACCTGCTAGCCCGCTCGGAATATTCAAAATAAGAAAAGCCTTCGCCGGCGAAGGCTTTTCTTATTTTGAATGTTCCGGGGGGCTAGCAGGGGGATTTGGAGCGCGCGCAAACGCCCGCGCCCCCCCGACATTGAATATCACCTTCGCCGGCCTCCACTGAGAAGAACGAAGAGAGAACGAGAGACAGTGAGAGCAACAGACAGCAAGATAGAAAGTGAGAAAGAGAGAGAGAGAAAGGGGGAGAGAAAGAGATAGCAAGAGAGAGAGAACAAGAGAGAGAAAGAGTGTGAGAAAGAAAACAAGAGAGAAAGAGTGAGTGAGAGAGAAAGAAAACGAGAGGGAAAGTGAGAAAAAGAGAGAGAAAGAGGGGGGAGAGAGGGAAAGAGAGAGACAGAAAGCAAGAGAGAGATGAGAGGAAGGAAGAGAGAAAGAGAAGAGTGGAAGGAAGAGATAGAGCGAAATGATAGAAAAAAGAGGAGAAAAGAGAAATGAGAAAATGATTGAGGCAGAGAATGACAGGAAAGAGAAAAAAACAGAGAGAGAAGTGACTCTTGATTTAAAGCATATGGTAAAAGCACTTAAATAATAACAGAAAAAAAACCCAGCCCTTACCTGTTTTTATTAATAGTTATGTTTTTGGTTTTGCTGGTTGATTTAGTTTTAATAGTAATGGATTTTGAGTTTTTTTAATTATTAATTTCTTTTAATAAGAAAGAAGGGATTTTTTTCTTATTTATTTATTTATTTATTTATTTATTTATTTATTTATTTATTTATTTATTCTTCTATGTCGCCCAGTCCCAAAGGGACTGTCGCGCAGACACTATACTTTTCCGCCCACACCAAAAAAAAATTAGAGGGTACATTGGTCCTCACGTGAGATTTCTCTTGCTGTGCATGCACAAAAGCTAAATCTCACATCAATGGGGGCAGCATGACCACCAGATGTATGCACCCCCACGACGGCCTCAGAGGGAGTGACCCTTCGCTCTTGCTGCCCCTGCCCCAAGGCCCAGGGGCCGGAGGGAGAGCAAACAGCAGAAAACAGGGTTTGACCAGAGAGGGGGGTCATCTGGGGGACCTCCAGTCTATGGAGAAGGGGCTGGGGAAGGGGCTGGGGGGGAATGGAGGGACCCCAGGAGCAAAGCAATAGCAATATTGGACCAGAATATCTCCAAGACCGCCTCCTGCCGCACGAATCCCAGCGACCGATCAGGTCCCACAGAGTGGGCCTTCTCCGGGTCCCGTCAACTAAACAATGTCAGTTGGCGGGCCCCAGGGGAAGAGCCTTCTCTGTGGCGGCACCGGCCCTCTGGAACCAACTCCCCCCGGAGATTAGAACTGCCCCTACTCTTCCTGCCTTCTGTAAACTCCTTAAAACCCACCTTTGCCGTCAGGCATGGGGGAACTGAAACATCTTCCCCTGGGCATGTTTAATTTATATATGGTATGCTTGTGTGTATGTCTGTTAGTATATGGGGTCTGTTTTAAATCTTTTAATTTTAAATTTGTTAGATTATTTATGATTTGTTTCCACGTGTTGTGAGCCGCCCCGAGTCTTCGGAGAGGGGCGGCATACAAATCTAAGTAATAAATAAATAAATAAATAAATAAATAAATAGATAGATAGATAGATAGATAGATAGATAGATAGATAGATAGATAGATAGATAGATAGCATTTAGACTTATCTACCACTTCTCAGTGCTTTGACAGCCCTCTCTCAGCGCTTCACAGAATCAGCCTCTTGCCCCCAACCATCTGGGTCCGTGTTGGTGAACCTATGGCACATGTGCTGGAGGTGGCGCACAGAGCCCTCTCTCTTGGCATGCACAGAGCCCTCTCTCTTGGCAGGCTTTGGCGGCAGGCCTGGGGGCCATGACTTTAAGAAGAAAAAATTGGGGGGAGCACTCTTGCAAAGTTTTGGCCTTGATTTCCCTGCAGAGCTCACACACACACACACAATACACACACACAAACACAGCTTCCCTTTCTGGGCTGCTGAACGTGATCCGGTCCGGGTGGCATTTTCCCTCCCGCTTTCTTCCTCCGGTGTTGTTCCATCTGGGAGCCGCTGTCGGGTGCCTGAAGTTTCCTTCCCAAGTTCTCCGCCTTGCGAGTGTTTACTTCTTGCAGAGTCATAATTTATCTCGGCTGATTGTTTGCCAAGCTGCAGTGAAGGATGGCAGAGCGGGAGGGGGCGAGGGGGGGATGCTGTGCTTAATACTGGGAAACAGGGAGAATTTGCAGCAGGCAGCACATTTGCTTGTCCAATGTGTAGGGAGAGAAGAAATCTCCGGAAGAAACTTTCAATCTGTGCACGTTCTTCCACACGGAGGGAAAAAACATGGTCCATCAGATTGAGCAGATAATCTTTCTCCTCCTCAGAATAATAATCCGAATAACAATCAGAATAATAACAACAACAGAGGTGGAAGGCACCTTGGAGGTCTTCTAGTCCAACCCCCTGCTTAGGCAGGAGACCCTACACTACTTCAGACAGATGGTTACACAACCTCTTCTTAAAAACTCCCAGTGTTTGAGCATTCACAACCTCTGGAGGCAACTTCTGTTCCACTGATCAACCGTTCTGACTGTCAGGAAATTTCTCCTTAATTCTAAGTTATTATTATTATTATTGTTGTTGTTGTTGTTATTATTATTATTATTATTATTATTATTATTATTATTATTATTATTAATTAGATTTGTATGCTGCCCCTCTCCGGAGACTTGGAGCGGCTTCTCTCCTTCTTTATTTTCCACCCATTGCTTCTTGTTCTACCCTCAGGTGCTTTGGGGAATAGCTTGACTCCCTCTTCTTGGTGGCAACCCCTGAGATCTTGGAAGGCTGCTATCATGTCTCCCCTGGTTCTTCTTTTCATTAAAGTAGCCAGGCCCAGTTCCTGCAACCGTTCTTCATATGTTTTAGCCTCCAGTTCCCAAATCCTCTTTGTTGCTCTTCTTTGCACTCGTTCTAGAGTCTCCACATCCTTTTTGCATCGTGGCGATCAAACCTGGATACAGTATTTATTGATTTATTTATTAGATTTGTATGCCGCCCCTCTCTGAGGACTCGGGGCGGAGTATTAACACTTAGCATGCTCTTGACTCTATCCCTCTGTTAATGCAGCCTATTGCATTAGATTGCATTAGCTTTTTTGGTTGCATGCAAATGGACCCTCTGGATGAAGGAAGGGCAGCCCTGCACAGCCTTTGGCCTCCCCAGGAAAAAGGGGTCAGGCCCCCTTCTTTTCCCTACACCACCGAGGGGCACAACGTAACCATGAGATGCCAACTCGGTCCTTTTGGCTGGCTTCCCTTCCTGTTGAGAAAGGGAGAAGCTGGGACTGTCCCCAAAGAGTTTCCTTCCTCTTCTGCTAAGTCTCCACACACACCCAAACACACGCCCCTGCCATGCCTGGATCAGAGGCCCCAGTTCTTGGGTCCTCTGAGAAGTGCAACTTACTCAGTGCAGCTTTTCAGGAAGAAAAGATTATATACCGCCCTGATTATCGTGCAAAAGACTTCCTGAGTATATGGAAACCTTGCTATTTTCTTCCAATGAAGAACTTGGTGACTTTCTGTAGAGGCACCGAAAGGAATTCTAGTTTCTGCGCAACTCTTCCTTTCCCCAAGTGATGTATGTCAGCATTGGGAGGGGGGGAGGTTGGGGGGGATGCCATTGTTTCTCTGCCAGGATACAGAAGAACCTGTTTATAAGATACGACTACTGCAAGATCTTTGACAGAGTGAGGGTCATCTACAAGTTCATTTCCACCAAGTTTGTATTTTGTATTCTGATGCTTTTTGCCAATGTGTAAGATAGAGCATTTGTTGGTTGAGAGAGCAAAAGCAATAGCACTAGACTTATATACCGCTTCACGGTGCTTTTCCAGCCCCCTCTAAGCGGTTTATAGAGAGTCAGCCGCTTGCCCCCAACAATCTGGGTCCTCATTTGACCCACCTGGGAAGGAGGGAAGGCTGAGTCAACCTGGAGCCTTCTGAGATTCGATCTGCCAAACTGCTGGCAGCCGGTGATCAGCAGAAGTATCTTGAGTCCTGCACTCTAACCACTGCACCACCCCTTCTTCATGGGAAAGTGAGGGGAGGGGGCAGAAGCCCCTGCAGCAGCTGCCTTGGGCACAATTGGGGGAGTTTTCAGAAAAGCCAGACTGGAAACTGGCCAAGATGTTTGAACCTGTCAGTGGGGGAGGAATTGTTGGGTTTCTATAGGCAGGATTAGAACCCACAGCCAGGCACAAAGTGTGTGTGTGGGGGGGAATAGGTGTCCAAGGGGTAAACATTTTTTGGGGGGGGGAGACGCTGCTCCTGGTGAGACATTGGGAGGACATGGGTGGCAGGAATTGAGAACTGGACTTACAATCCTAGGTTTAGAAAGCGTAGACCTAAGCACAGCCCATAAAATCATCTGCTACAATGTCCTTCTTGTCAATGACTACTCCAGCTTCAACCACAACAACACACAAGCACACAACAGATACAAACTTAAAGTAAACCACTCTAAACTCAGCTGTAGGAAATATGACTTTAGTAACTGAGTAGTTGATGCATGGAACTCACTACCAGACTCTATAGTATCGTCACCGAACCCCCAAAAGTTTACCATTTGACTCTCCACTGTTGACCTCTCTCAATTCCTAAGGGGTCAGTAAGGGGCCTGCATAAGTGCACCAGAGTACCTTCTGCCCCCTGTCCTCATGTTTCTCTTTTACTAGTATCATGTACAGTATATATATTATTTTATCTCTGTGTACTGCTAATACGTATTTGACAAAACAAAACAAATAAATAACAAAATAAATACATTATTTTTTCTTGGCTGGAAAAACAAAAATAATGAAGTTATTGTGAGGCCCCATTTGGAATCCTGTGTCCAGTTCTGGAGACCTCACCTACAAAAAGATATTGATAAAATTGAACGGGTCCAAAGATGGGCTACAAGAATGGTGGAAGGTCTTAAGTATAAAACGTATCAGGAAAGACTTCATGGACTCCATCTGTAGAATCTGGAGAACAGAAGGGAAAGGGGGGACACGATTGAAACATTTAAATAGGTTAAATAAGTTTCAGGAGAGATGTGTTTTTAATAAGAAAGTGAACCCAAGAACCAAGGGGACACAATCTAAGATTAGTTGGGGGAAAGATCAGAAGCAATGTGAGAAAATATGATTTGACTGAAAGAGTAGTAGATGCTTGGAATAAACTTCCAGCAGACGTGGTTGGTCAATCTGCAGTCACTTAATTTAAACCTGCCTGGGATAAACATAGATCCATCCTATGACAAAATACAGGAAACAGTATCAGGGCAGACTAGATGGACCAGGAGGCCTTTTTCCACCATCAATCTTCAATGTTTCTATGTTTCCAAGTTACACACAGATTGCAACAACAACCCCTCCCGTCCCGCCCCTGGTTTCCAGAAAGTTAGTGAAAGGCCTGGCTGTGTCCCGGAGCCTTCGGGCAGCGCTGAGCTCACGTTCTCTGGTTTCCCAGTGTTTAGATTTCCTTGGGCTGCATTGTAACATCAGAAGTTTTCCTTTGCGTTTGATTTTGCAATGAGCAAATATTGTGTTGATTTAGTTTGTTTTCTTTTTCTATCTGTGTTACTCGAGTTATGGACTCGGGGGGGGGGGGGAGGCAGGAGTGTACATTGCAGTGCTCAGAATTGGGTCCCTGGGCAGACTGGAAATCCAGTAAATGAATAACATGGAAGCTCAGAATGCCTGCTGCACTTGGGCAATATTTTCACCCTACGATGGACTTTTCACCCGCTCTGCCTTGGTATTTTAATTTTTCCTTAAATTTATGTATTGCCTATTTGTTTCTTGTTTGTTTACTGTAAGCTGTCCAGCTCCATTACAACTTTGGCTGGCGTACCACATACTAAAATTTTAAATAAAACAATTCATACAGTCAGTGTGATTAGTAAAGGGAACATCCTGGCACAAGATCCTTTGGGTGACCATCAAGGTTTTCAGCTACAGGATAATAAATAGGCTGTAGAAGACAAGGGGCACCAGGATAGTTGACAAGTACGTTGAATGTCTTTTATATTGATATATGTCAGGCTTTAAAGACCCACCTCTGCCCACAGGCTTGGGGGCCACTAAGTTTAACATTTACATGTATGATTGAGTGAATGTGAGCGACTGGCTTTTAAGAAATTGGAGTTTTAGGATGTTTTTAGATTTAGATTTCTAGATCTTCTCTATTTATTCTTGATGTGAGCCACCCTGGGTCTGAGGAGAAGGGTGCCATAGAAGTCTAATCAATAAATCAATAAAATGATGAATTGATAATTCAATAAATTAATAAATCAATAAATCAATCGATAGATACATCGATTGATAGAGAGATAGGGAGAGAAAGACAAACAGATAGATGATAGATAGATAGATAGATAGATAGATAGATAGATAGATAGATAGATAGATAAACATATACTTGGATTTATAAACAATTGCACAATTACAAATATATAGACTTTTTATGTGTTTGTGCATTTGACTGTGTGTTTGTCTTTTTTTTCTTTTCTGTATATACTCGATAAAGATTATGTTTTTTTTAAAGAAAAAGAAGGGGGGGTCACGAATAAAAGGGTGGGGGAAGGAGGGGGGGGCAGATCTGGCTATGGGAAGGCCAGGGGCCCCCCAGGGGGTTCTCGGAGGCTGGAAGCCCCCTTCCCGGTCCTTCTTCCCAGCTAAACGTGGGCCGCGTTGCCAAGACTTTACGGGCAAAGCGTGTGATTGTGCAGACAGAAGTTAACTCAGATCCCATCTGAGTCGGTCACCGGGGGCCGAAGGTTCATTTCCCCCCCAAGATTCCCGGTTTGTGTTGGAGCCCATCCCCTCTCTCTCTCCCCCCCCCCCCCAGAGTCTGTGCCTTGGACGCTTCTGCACATTGCATTGATAGGGCGAGATGGTTGATGCGGTCACAAGAGAACAACTTAATAGCTGTCCACCCTAATTAACAACTCAAAACCACACACAACCAGGAACCACAAAAGGGAGGCGAGTCAGCGTCTTCTGCAAAACGGGAGAATTAAAAAACGGAAGGAAACTAACCAGGGAGAGAAGCACCCTAGAACTGAGGAGGAATAGAATAGAATGGAATTAGAATTAGAATTAGAATAGGAATATGGGATAGGATGGGATAGAAGAGAATCCAAAATAGAGTAGAGAAGAATAGAGTAGAATATAATATAATATAATAGAGCAGAGCAGAGTAGAATTCAGAATGAATAGAATAGAATAGAATTATATTGGTCTTCACAAGGAATTTGTCTTTGGTGCAGATGCTCTCAGTGTACATAACAGAAAAAGATCCATTTATCAAGAATCATGAGGTCCAACACTTAATGATTGTCACAGAGATCAAATAAGCAACCAGGAAACAATTTTAATATAAATCTTAAGGATACAAGCAACAAGTTACAGTCATACAGTCCTAAGTGGGAGGTGGTGGGTGATGGGAGTGATGAGAAAAAAATAGTAGAAATAGGGTAGGAACCCAATACTGGTCTAGACTTCCAAGGTCTTTCCAAGCCTCCTCTTCTGTCCTCTTCCATCCCATTCTATATTCTGTTCCATCCCATTCCATCCCATTCTATATTCTATTATATTCCATGCCATGCCGTGCCAGGCCATTCTAAATACAAGACATAGAACATCCTAGGCAGATATTTGGGGGGGAGAGAGAGAGAGACACAGAGACAGAGAGAGACTTAAGATGGGCTCCAGGATGAGTTTGAAAGCTTGGAAGAAGAAACCTTTGGCTCCAGTGACCGACCCAGATCAGATCCAGTAACATTCTCCTGGGACCCGTCGACTCACCTTCTTCCTTGGCTGCTTCTTTCTCTCCAGAGACTCCGGTTCTGCTGCCACTGTCGGAATTCCCACCCAGGAGGATGGTCCGTTGCAGGGCTTCACCCTTCCAGGCATCCTGATGAAAATGTAGCAAGAAGGGATCTCGTGACGGTGAGTCATCCAGGAATCTGGATTTCAGAAGGTTGAAAAGCCTCGGTGGCACAGTGGTTGGAGGGCAGTACTGCAAGAGCCTTCTGCTGATCACTGGCCGCCAGCAATTTGGCCGTTCGAATCTCGGTAGGCTCAAGGTTGACGCAGCCTTCCATCCTTCTGAGGTGAGTAAAATGAGGACACATATTGTTGGGGGCAAGAGGCTGTAAACCACTTAGACAGGGCTGGCTGTCAAAGCTCTACAAAGCAGTAGATAAGTCTAAATGCTAATACTAATGCTATTGCTATCTATCGATCGATCGATCTACCTACCTACCTACTTACTTACCTATCTATCTATCTACCTACCTACATACCTATCTACCTACTTACCTATCTATCTATCTACCCACCCACCCAACCACCTGCAATGTACATACAATAACAATAAAGTAATTTATTTATTTAGAAACATAGAAGACTGACGGCAGAAAAAGACCTCCTGGTCCATCTAGTCTGCCCTTGTACTATTTCCTGTATTTTATCTTAGGATGGATCTATGTTTATCCCAGGCAGGTTTCAATTCAGTTGCTATGGATTGACCAACCACGTCTGCTGGGAGTTTGTTCCAAGCATCTACAACTCTTTCAGTCAAATAATATTTCCTCACGTTGCTTCTGATCTTTCCCCCAACAAACCTCAGATTGTGCCCCCTTGTTCTTGGGTTCATGCTCCTATTAAAAACACTTCCCTCCCTATATCTATCTATCTATCTATCTATCTATCTATCTATCTATCTATCTATCTATCTATCCATCTATCTTATCTATCTATCTATCTATCTATCTATCTTATCTATCTATCTATCTATCTATCTATCTATCTATCTATATATATATATATATATAGTATATATATATATATATGTAGATTGTTCTGAGTTCGGGTTTTGCCCTGTGTAATGTTTTGCATGTCTATGCGACGTTTCGGTGAAATCACATTCACCATCTTCAGGCTGGAGTTCCAATCTTTGTGTTGTTGTAAATGGAATATAATTTTATATATAGATTAATTTTAAATATTCAGCAAAAGTATGTGATATATCTATCTATCTATCTATTTTATCTATCTATCTATCTATCTTATCTATCTATCTATCTAATTTTATATATAGATTAATTTTAAATATTCAGCAAAAGTATGTGATATCCATCTATCCATCCATCCATCCATTCATTCATTCATCTTCCAGAATTACTCAACCAGCATTTGGCTAAAGAATTCTGGGAGTTGAAGTCCACAACCTTTAAAGTTTGCTCTAGTTGGCTAAGGGTTTCTGGGAATTGAAGTCCACAAAGTCGCCAAGTTTGGGGACTTCTGGCTTGGATGCGTCAAGCAGTTGGCTTTTGCCATTGATGAGTTTCACAATCTGGACTTGGCTGCTGTGGGCTAGCTGCCTTCTGCTGACCCGGTGGCCCATTAGTGAAACGAGCTGATGGGATGAATCTTCCTGCTGTGTCTTTCTGCCAGACGGAATCCACGCTCACAATTTCTCTGCAGCTGTTCCCCATTTCGAAAGAGGAAAACATGCACATTTATTTATTTCCTGCAAATTTATATAATGATCCGTCTCTTCCCTGAGACGTTGGGTGGCTGGTGAATTCAAATAATATTTTTTTAAAAGAAAAGAAGTCATAGAGATCAAAAAACAATTAAGGGCAGGACAAGAAGCAATGGGTGGAAACTAAACAAGGAGAGAAGCAACTTAGAACTAAGGAGAAATTTTCTGACAGTCAAAACAATTAACCAGTGGAACAGCCTGCCTCCAGAAGTTGTGAAGTTTTTTCCCAAGCATCCAAGATGTTGGATAACTCTCTGTCTGAAGTAGTGTAAGGTTTTCTGCCTAAGCAGGGGGCTGGATTAGAAGACCTCCAAGGTCCCTTCCATCTCTGTTATAATTATTATTATTAAATGCCTCCCTGATGTGATGGATAGAAAAAGTCCTCAAATAACCATATCAGGTTTTATAGGTCATAATTAACAATTTGTTGTGAAGCCGCCCTGAGTCTCCGGAGAGGGGCAGCATACAAGTCTAATAAATTATTATTATTAATTATTATTATTGAATTGAACCCAGAAGCAAATGGAAAATACATATGATGAGCAGAGGCTTGGCATTAATAATAATAACAACAACAACAACAGAGTCCTCATAATTTGAGACTATGTACAAGATAAAAAATGTAAGCAATCTTGTTATTCCTTTCGTTTACTAGATATACAAAATAAAATTGTGGTTTGGCAATTAACTTTGGATAATTTATGATTTAGGTAATATGATTGAGATTAGTAAAGATGAAGATTTAGGTAACAATATATAACATAGCAATGTAAAACTAGTAGGCAGATAAAATAAATAAAAATTAAAACTGTAGCAATAATGTCAACAGGTAGGTTGGCAAATGTGTAGATTGTTGAGTGTTTAAGATTTGATATATAACTGTAATTATGAACGTTGGTATTTATATGTCTGTATAAGTTGTGTTTTGTTTTTGTCTTTGTTTTATGGTATTTCCTCATTTAAATAATGAATAAAGATTATTTTTTTAATAAAAAAGGATACGTTAAAGGCTACTGGGCCTAGGAGCAGGTTTCTCACATTCTGCTTTTGGACAGCCAGTGCCTGATTTAGGGTTTCTTTGATTTATTTGTTTTATTTATTTATTTTGTCCAATACACAATAATACGCAATGAAGGTTATAGAGGAGATAGTAGAGAAGAAATATGAGATATAGGAGAGACTATAGGACAGGGGACGGAAGGCACACTAGTGCGCTTATGCATGCCCCTTACTGACCTCTTAGGAATCTGGTGAGGTCAACCGTGGATAGTCTAAGAAACATAGAAACATAGAAACATAGAAGTCTGACGGCAGAAAAGACCTCATGGTCCATCTAGTCTGCCCTTATACTATTTTCTGTATTTTATCTTAGGATGGATCTATGTTTATCCCAGGCAGGTTTAAATTCAGTTACTGTGGATTTATCTACCACATCTGCTGGAAGTTTGTTCCAAGGATCTACTACTCTTTCCAGTAAAATAATATTTTCTCATGTTGCTTTTGATCTTTCCCCCAACTAACTTCAGATTGTGTCCCCTTGTTCTTGTGTTCACTTTCCTATTAAAAACACTTCCCTCCTGGACCTTATTTAACCCTTTAATATATTTAAATGTTTCGATCATGTCTCCCCTTTTCCTTCTGTCCTCCAGACTATACAGATTGAGTTCATGAAGTCTTTCCTGATACGTTTTATGCTTAAGACCTTCCACCATTCTTGTAGCCCGTCTTTGGACCCGTTCAATTTTGTCAATATCTTTTTGTAGGTGAGGTCTCAAGAGTAAAATGTTGGGGGTTAGGGGATGATACTACAGAGTCCAGTAGTGAATTCCACACTTCGACAACGCGATTACTAAAGTCATATTTTTTACAGTCAAGTTTGGAGCGGTTAATATTAGCTTGAATCTGTTGCATGCTCTTGTATTGTTGTGGTTGAAGCTGAAGTAGTCTTTGACAGGCAGGACATTGCAGCATATGATCTTGTGGGAAATACTTAGATCATGTTTAAGGCATCGTAGTTCTAAGCTTTCAAGACCCAGGATTGTAAGTCTAGTTTCGTAGGGTGTTCTGTTTTGGTCGCCGTGATGCAAAAAGGATGCAGAAAAAGTGCAGAAACCGAGTGACAAAGATGATTAGGGGACTAAAGGCGAACTCCAAAGCCCTGCTGAATGGGGTCAAAGCCCATGGAGTCCAGCATTCTGTGTCACCCAGTGGCCCCCCCAATTGTCCATGGGGAACTTGAGCAGAAGGAGAAGGCAAAACCCTCCCTTTCCTGGACCCCCAACAAACGGGACCCAAGGGAAACCCTGCCTGCCTCAACCAACATAGAGGCAGCACTTGGACATCCGTTTCAATCACCACCCATGATACACTTGAGTCTGGTAATGAGGTTCCACGCTTCGACAACCTGATGACTAAAGTCGTATTTTTTACAGTCAAGTTTGGAGTGGTGTTAATATTAAGCTTAAATCTGTTGTGTGCTCTTGTGTTGTTGTGGCTTGAAGCTGAAGTAGTCTTTGACCGGTAGGACGTTGCAGCATATGATCTTGTGGGCAAGACTTAGATCTTGTTTAAGGCATCTTCGTTCTAAGCTTTCTAGGCCCAGGATTGTAAGTCTAGTTTCGTAGGGAATTCTGTTTCGAGTGGAGGAGAGAGATGCCTGAATGTTTGCAGGTGCCTCCTCATGGCCAGGGGGGCCAGAGCAATGCTGGCCTTGGATGCGTGTCAAGTTTGCAAAATCAGAAGCCAGCCTCCTTCGGGGGGGGCAGCGTTCCCCTTCGCCAAGCCCCTCGCCTTTCCTGGCCCCATCCACCGACTTCAGGAGCCAGCCAGCCCCCCCCCACAAAAACCCCGGCCTGCCTGAGACAAGCACCCCCTTTATTCTTCCTTCACCACCACCCCCCACCACCACCCCCCTCTGGGTGCTTTGCATCCTCTTTCTCTGGCAAGGCAGCTTCACCATCATCTGGGTTTGATTAAAGAAACAGGGCCAGCACCTTGGATCCAGCAAAAACGATTTTCCTCCATCGGCTCCAAACCCCCCCCCCCCTGTGTTTTCTTAGCAGCTCTAATTTGGGTGGGGGGGAGGGAGGAAAAGAGCCCCAGCCAAGGGAAACACACCAGAAGGGGGGGCTTCTCTTACGCTTCTGCCTGCCAGACCAGCCCCAAAGACGGCCCCCTTGCATTTGGGGCGGTGGGGTTGGGAGAATGAATCTTTGGTTCTGCTTCTGCCGACAGGGGAAGGGGTCCGGGCAGCTGTTCGGTGCTGCAGCCAAAAGCCCAGCGGGGGGGGACACAGAGGGGGGTGGAGGGCAGCTCATGCTCCTATTACGCCGGCTCCAGTCACACTATTGTTATTTTTCCATCTCTCTCTCTGTCTCTGTCTCTCTCTCTCTCTCTCTTTCTGTCTCTGTCTGTCTCTGTCTCTCTCTCTCTCTCTCTTTCTGTCTCTGTCTGTCTCTGTCTCTCTCTCTCTCTCTTTCTGTCTCTGTCTCTCTGTCTCTCTCTCTGTCTCTCTCTCTGTCTCTCTCTGTTTCTCTCTCTGTCTCTCTCTCTCTCTCTTTGTTGGAGAGCAATTTTTCAAGCTAAAACTCCCATAATGCCCTGGGAGGTGGGGTTGTGACCCTCCCCAGATATCTGGGATCATTTGGCATGACAATCAGGTGAAGGATTTTATTTCATTGTTGCTATGCAGCTAAGTTCTGCAGAAAATTATATTTATTTATTTAGAGTTTGTATTGGAAGGGGCTCTGTGGGTCTCCTAGTCCAACCTCCTGCTGGTGCAAGAGACCCTATACACCACCCCAGACCTATGGCAGTCCAGTCTTTTCTTGAAGGTCTCCAGTGTTGGGGAGTTCCACTGGTTGATCGCTCTCACTGTCAGAAAGTTCCTCCTTATTTCCAGGTTGAATTTCTCCTTGGAAAGCTTCCATCCGTTGCTCCTGGTCTGGCCCTCTGGTGCTTTGGAAAACAGCCTGACCCCCTCCTCCTCTCTGTGGAAGCCCCTCAACTATTGGAAGACTGCTATCCTGTCTCCCCTGGTTCTTCTCTTTGCTAGACTATCCACACCCAGTTCCTGCAACCTCTCTTCGTATGTTTTGGTTTCCAGTCCCTTGATCATCCTGGTTGCTCTCTCCTGCACTTTTTCCAGAGTTTCAATGTCTTTTTTGTAGTGTGGAACCAAAATTGAATGCAGGACTCTAGGTGTGGTCTGACTAGGGCATTATAGAGTGGTATTAGCGCCTCCTTAGTCCTAGATTGTCTCCCTCTTGATGCAGCTCAAGATTCTGTTGGCTTTTGTTGCTAAGCAAGACTGTGGTTAAGTTAGTTTTGCCCCATTGTAACAACCTTTCTTGCCATAGTTGCGGGGTGGGGATTTGGGGGGGGGGCAGATGGGAAGCAGCCTCCTGGCTCTCCGAAGACCTTTCACAGTTGCTGCTGTTGACTCAGGTACCACCTAACCCAGGAGTAGGCAAAGGGGGCTCCTCTATGACATGTGGACTTCAACTCCCAGAATTCCTGAGCTAGCATGACTGGCACTGGGATTCTGGGAGTTGAAGTCCACAAGTCATAGAAGAGCCAATTTTGCCTACCCCTGACCTAACCCTGTGCAGCTGGAGTGCAAAGAGGCCCCTCTCCCTCCTGGCATCTTCTTTTTGAGCGGAGTAGCTGTGGGGATGGATGCACCGGCTCTTGGCAAGAAAAGGCTGGGATAGAAAGTCACACATCCTTTCCTTCCTTCCTTCCTTCCTTCCTTCCTTCCTTCCTTCCTTCCTTCCTTCCCCTTCCTTCCTTCCTTCCTTCCTTCCCCTTCCTTCCTTCCTCCCTCCTTCCTTCCTTCCTTCCTTCCTTCCTTTTCTTTCACTGAGCCAGGGCGGTGAAGTGGTTAGAGTGCAGCACTGCAGGTAACTGCTAGCTGTAGTTCAGCAGTTCAAATCTCACCACCAGCTCCAGGTTGAGTGAGCCTTCCATCCTTCCCAGGTGGGTCAGATAGGGACCCAGATGGTTGGGGGCAAAAGAGGCTGACTCTCCGTAAGGATTCGCACCCTCCTCACCTCCTCCCTCCACCAGGTTTGGCTTCCTCACTTTTGGGAATGGAGAGGTGAAATGGCCCAGGCCCTCCCCCGAACCCACTCCTCCGCTCCTCCTTTCCAGGCTGGTTTTCCTGCCAACGTTCCGTCTGAGCAAAGCGCCAAGGAGACCGAAAGGGCCTTTTGTCTGCAAAGCCAGCGCTCTAGATGCTGCCCAGGCTGTTTGGCCCTCCTGGAATGCAGGACGGACTCCTGGGCCAGCCCAGCAATGCAGAAGAGAGGGAGGCTTATTTTGCAGGCAGGGGCTGCGTGGGGAAAAGGGGGTGGGGCCAAGAGGAGGCCTGGGGTCCAAGGCCCAGCTGCATTTCTCTGTCTGGCCGGGAGGCCTCTTTTCGATAATGGAACTGGGAAAGGGGCAGAAAAGGGGCTATAAGAATGACCAAGGGAATGGAGCCCCTCCCTTAGGAAACCAGGTTGCAAGGCCTTGGTCTCTTCAGCCTTGAAAGATGGCGTTGAAGTAGGGAATTGATCGAAGTGTATAAAATCAGGCATGGGATAGAAAAGGTGGATGGAGAAAAATTATTTTCTCTATCACACAATACTCAGACGAGGGGGCCTTACCTAAAGCTCACAGGTAAGAAAGTGAGGACAAAGAAAGGAAATATTTCTTCTCCCAGAGGGTCCTTGGTTGATGGAATTCCCTTCCAGAAGAGGCCGTGACAGCTGTCAGCCTGGAGAGCCTCAAGGCAGCATTGGACAGATTCATGGATGCCAAGTGAATCATAGGTGGTGATTGAAAGGGATGTCCAAGTGCCGCCTCTGTGTTGGTGGAGGCAGGCAGGGTTCCCTTGGGTCCCATTTGTTGGGGGTCCAGGGAAAGGGAGGGTCTTGCCTTCTCTTTCTGCTCAAGATCCCCATGGACAATTGGTGGGCCACTCTGGGACACAGAATGCTGGACTCCATGGGCTTTGGCCTGATTCAGTATGAAAAAAGATTTCTACAGGAAGGTTGGCAAATGTGTAAATTGTTGAGTGTTTAAGACTTGATATATAACTGTAATTATGAACAATGATATCTATATGTCTGTACAAGTTGTGTTTTGTGTTTTGTTCTTCTTTGTTTTATGGTATTTGTGTATTTTTCTTAATGTAAATAATTAATAAAGATAAAAATACTGCAAAGACAGAGAGAGAGAGAGCAAAAATTGTGATCCGAGTCCTGGCTGCAAGCGGAGGATTATCTGCCCTTGAACAGCCCCCCATGAGCTGGGGGGGGAGTTTTCACCCTGCCCTCTGATCCTTCCAGGGGCCGAGGGTGGGTGGGTGGGCAGGGCTGGTCTTGAAGTCTGGACTGAGTTTATGGCCTGCAGTATCTGCAGGAAAGATCTGAGCAGCTCCTGGAAGATGAAGGACGCTTGACCTTCGCAGCCGGCCTTGTAAAGATTAAAGTAATCCAATTGCTGCACCAGCAAAGCAGATTTAACTGGGTTACTGGCCTGTCATCCTGTTTTCAGATCCACAGAGCTCCCAGCCAAACAGGCCCTTTTATGCCGAATGAGGAGATGAACATGAACCCTATGAAGCCACCCCATCCATCTCTCTCTCTCTCCTCTCTCTCTCTCTCTCTCTCTCTCTCTCTCTCTCTCTCCTCTCTCTCATCTATCTCTCTATCTCTCTATCTATCTATCTATCTCTCTCTCTCTCTATCTATCATCTATCTATCTATTATCTATCTTTCTCTCTATCTCTCTATCTTTCTTTCTTTCTATCTATCTATCTATCTCTCTATCTCTCTATCTATCTATCTACCTATCTATCATCTATCTCTCTGTCTCTCTATCTCTCTATCTCACTATCTCTCTATCTCTCTATCTATCATCTATCTCTCTATTATCTATCTATCTATCTTTCTTTCTATCTATCTATCTATATCTCTCTATCTCTCTATCTCTCTATCATCTATCTGTCTATCGCTCTCTTTCCTCTCTATCTATCTATCATCTATCTATCTTTCTATCTATCTATCTTCTTTCCTATCTATCTATCTATCTATCTCTCTATCTATCATCTATCTATCTATCTATCATCTATCTATTATCTATCTTTCTCTCTATCTCTCTATCCATCTATCCATCTATCTAGTTGTCAAGTATGTATTTGACATAATATTTATTTATAAGATATAATATTTATATGCATGATACTAGTAAGAGAGAAAATGTTAGGACAGGGGACAGAAGGCATGCTGTTGCACTTATGCACTGCCCTTACTGACCTCTTAGGAATCAGGAGAGGTCAACAGTGGAGAGTCTAAGCGTAAAGTTTTGGGGGTTCAGTGATGATACTACAGAGTCGGGTAGTGAGTTCCATGCCTCAACTACTCAGTTACTAAAGACGTATTTCTAAAGATGTATTTTCTACAGTCGAATTTGGAGTGGTTTACTTTGAGTTTGTATCTGGTTGTGTGCTCGT
>NC_091951.1:354180575-354211615 GCF_031021105.1 Erythrolamprus reginae
CGCCCGCCCGCAGAGCCGCCCCCGGCTCCTCCCCGCCCGCGCCCGAAGGAGGCGGCGGGGCAGCGGCGGGCGGCGGCACTTGGGCAGCGAGCGAGCGTGCGGGGGCCCCGCTGGAGCTGCTTTCTGCCCGCGGGCGTCCCGAAGCGGCTGGCAGGGGCGGAGGCGGCGCGTCGGGGGGCCATGGCGAGCCTGGGCGGCCGGAGCCGGAGCTGGAGCCGCCGCAGCTGAAGGTACCGACGGGGCGGAGGCGCGGGGAGGCGGCCCGGGAGGGAGCAGCCCCGACGGCGGGGGATGGTCGCAGCTTTTCGGCGGGGAAGAAAAGCCCGCGGGGCCTGGACTGCCCGGCCGTTCGTGGGGCGGCGGGGCTCCTGCAACGAGGGGGCGGCCTCCAGCTGCGCTCCTTCCCGTCGAGGCTCCGCGGGCTCGGGGTGGGCGGCCCAGGGCAGGGAGCGCGGGAGGCTCTGCGGGGCTCCGCTCGGGGCTCCCCAGCCCCGCTTCGCTCTTGGCCGGCGCCGTCCGTCGAGCGGTTGGACGGGGCGGACGGGGCTCCCCGCGTTCTCTGGGCGGCCCCCGGGCGGCCTTCGGGACCGGGCGGCTCTTGCGCTGCCCGCGGCTTCCCCAGCGAGGCGCCCGGTTTCCCCTGTGGTCCTGGTCGGGCTGCTCCCGTCGGGGCTCCCGCTTGGCAAGAAGCAAAGGCGCCCTTGCCGTCCATCCGCCTCTTTGGGCTCTTAGCGGTGGGGGAAGTTGCCTCGGTCCTTTGCCTGCCTGCATTTTCCCTCCTTCCCTCACTTTCTCCTTCCCTCACTCCCTCTTCTCTACCTCCCTTCCCTTCCTTCTCCTCGCTCCTTCCTTTTTTCTCCCTCACTTTCTTCTTCCCTCTCTTTTCCTTCCTTCCTTCCCTCCCTCTTTTTCCCTTCTTTCTTTCACCCCCTTCCTTCTTTTCTTCCCATCCCTCCCTTCCTTCTCCTACCTCCTTCCTTCCCTCCCTCCCTTTCTCCTTCCCTCTCTTTTCCTTCATCCTCTCCCTCCTTCCTTCCTTCTTTCCTTCTCTTCCCCCTTTCTTTCCCTCCTTCCTTCTCCCACTACCTTCCTCCCCTCGCTTTCTCCTTCATCCTCTTTTTCCCTCTTCTTTTCTTCCTTCCTTCTTTCCTTCTCTTCCCCCTTTCCTTTCCCTCCCTCCTTCTTTCTCCCACTATCTTCCTTCCCTCGCTTTCTCCTTCTCTCTTTTCCTTCCTCCCTCTTCCTCTTTTTCCTTCCTTCATTCACTCCCCCTTCCTTCCCTCCCTCCTTCCTTCTCCCACCCCTCACCTTCTCATTCCCTCTCTTTCCATTCCTATCTCACCCTCCCTCTTCCTTCCTTCCTTCCCTAGCCTTCCTTCTTCTTTCCTTCTCCCACCACCTTCCTTCCCTCCCTCCCTCTTTCCCTCCCCTCCTTCTTGTTCCTTTCTCCTTCTCTTTCTCCCTCTCTCTGGCATTCTCTGGCAGCCCTTTGAGGGATCTGGGAAATATTTTCCTATGTAGAAAAGTTTGTGATGACATGGAAAAGAACCGATTAGCTACTCAGGGCTTTTCTCCCCAGTTTGAATTTCCATTGTATGAAGCAGGAGGGAAGAGTGGCTGGATTACTGGAGCTGTGTGGAGGGGCTGGGGAGCCTTCCAGGAACTTCCCTGCCCCTGGAATCTTCAAGATTCCTAGAAGCGTCTCCAGGACTGTGCAGGAAAAAATCAGGCAAACATTTGCCACACAGGTCACTCACTCACACACACACCAAGGCTGTGGAGGAAGAAGAGGGGCTAGTAGCCTTCAGTGGCCAAAAAAACTCCCCGACATTTGAGAATCTGGAAGCATCTTTTCTGGCAAACAAATTTTATTAAAAGGCATCAGCTACAGTTCATGAAACCTTAGACCTTTCAGGCGGTTTTTTTAAAAATCCAGACTTTTGATTGATTTATTTTTTTGCGCACACACTGCAGGGGACATTTTTTCTTCTTTTTTTTCTGCAGTGGGAAAAATATTAGGAGGGGGGGGAAGCCCCAGCAGAGTCAAATTGTTGATTTAAGGCAGTGTTTATTCAACTTTTTTCCTTCCCTCCCCTCCCCCACTTTTAAAAATTACACAGGACCCCAAAAGAGTTTTTATATTTGCATGGGTTATATATGATATACTGTACATTATATATGATTTGACACAAAAAACATGTAACCCTTCCCTGGTGCAGAGCTGAAGGGATTGGATACTGTAGCCTAGAGGATAATTCTCTGCCTTACAAGGAAAGGTTGCAGGTTCAAGTCCCAGTGGGTATGGCTAGCTGATGAGGCCAAAATAAGGCCGAAATAGATCTATCCTAGGCTCCCTTAATTTTCAAATTCAGCAAAAAAAACCACGTGACATATATATATGTGTGTGTGTGTTTACTGTATTAAAAATCAGAATGGATGCATTTGTAGAACTTGTATTTCTTTGAATCATGTAAAAAATAAGACTATGAAACTCATTAGATATAAACGAACAAATATCGTTCATGGAAAAAGCTCCATATTTTGAATACATTGAAATGGGGGCTCTCAGCCTGTGCTCCACAGAACCCTGGGGGTGGGGGCTACGTGATGTTTGCAAAGGCTTGGAAAAAATGTTATGATTTAAATGTTCAGCTAAAAGGGATTTATAGGGAGTCCGTGGTGAAGAGAAAAGCCAAGAGCCACCACACTAAAACACAGTGAGAAAAGTGACATTGGGTTTTTTTAATTATATCTGGCAAATAATTTTGATTTAATTTAATTCATTTGACTTCTGTGCCACCCAATCCCATGGGACCCAGGGCAGCTTACAACAATATAAAATATAATACAATAATAAAATAAAAAGTGAGATATTAAATGCTACAAAACAGCAAAAACCCATAATAAAACCCCCAATGGTGGGTAGCCTTCTCTTTGACTCTTTGGAAGTATCAGCAGCTTTCCATGCAGTTTACAAAACCTTTCCTTAAGGCAGTGTTTCCTAAACCATAGTCCGAGGAGCCCCAAAGGTTCCCAAGACCCTCTCAGGGGCCCCACAAAAATCCATATTTTGTGGGGGCCATGAATGCCCCCAAAACCTGTCCAATCAACTAACATACATACCAAAAGAATCATAATTCGGCTGTGACAAGATGGCAGCATTCATGGCCCCCACAAAATATGGATTTTTGTGGGGCCCCTGAGAGGGTCTTGGGAACCTTTGGGGCTCCTCGGACTATGGTTTAGGAAACACTGCTTTAAGGAAAGGTTTTGTAAACTGCATGGAAAGCTGCTGATACTTCCAAAGAGTCAAAGAGAAGGCTACCCACCATTGTGCCTGTCACTCAAGCCCATTTCCGATCGGAGCCACTCAACTAAATACCTGTATTTTTCGGCGTGTAAGATGCACATTTTTCCTCCTTAAAAGAGGCTGATAATTTGAGTGTGTCTTATACTCTGAATGAAGCCCCCCCCCCCCCCCAGCCTCTACTAGCTGCTAACGATCTTTCCAGCTCTTCCCTTGCAGGCTCTTTTATGGTTTCTCTCTGCGAAGAATGATTTCCAAGCCCTAAGATTTTGTAGAGTTTTTTTCATTGCCCTAACTTGCTCCGAGTAAGTTTCTTTCCAGCCCTAACCAGGTGCTAACAATGTTCCCAGCTCTTACCGGCTTCCAAGCTCTTTCATTGTTACTCTCTGTGAGGAATGTTTTCCAAGCCCTAAGTCTTTGCAGGGTTGTTTCCATTGCTCTACTTGCTCCGAATGTTTCTTTCCAGGTGCTAACAATGTTCCCAGCTCTTACTGGCTTGCAAGCTCTTTCATTGTTACTCTCTCCAAATAATTTTTTTTAAACCCCTAACCAGAGGATAAAATAATGTGCTGAAGCTGAGCAGACTAAGGACGCTGGCCAGATGAATACCTAGTAAGCAGATTCTTTTCCCTATTTTCCTCCCCAAAAACCAAGGTGTGTCTTATACTCCAATAATTACAGTAGATCTGCAGCCTGAAACCTGGCAACTCCCACAGCAGGGAGGGTTCTCGGGTGGAGCATCTTGGAAGAATTATTATCCGTGAAACCTACTCAATGCAGAGATCTTTGAAACCGAGAAAGGGGCCTCTGATGGCTTCACTGCCTCCTTGAAATCCAGCCACAAATTTTTGTGGGTCTGGAAAAATAAAAAGCTGCTAACAGGGACCAGCTAGGAAGAAAGTGGTGGTTTTGTGTTGGTGGCTGCCTCGTGTCCTCGTGCCCTTGCAGAGTGTGGCACCCACCCATGTGTTCCAGAGAGCACGCCTGAAGCCCCCTGCATGGTTATGTGAATTCAAGAGAACAAAAGAATAACCGAGATGCAAGGGACCTTGGGGGTCTTCTATTCTGGCCCCAGATTACAGGTTGGGAAATACCGTATTTTCCAGAGTATAAGACACACATTTTTCCTCCCTAAGTAGGCTGAAAAGTTGGATGCGTCTTATACTCTTAATGTAACTTTTTTTCAAAACCTTTTTTTCCCAACCCCAACTAGCTGCTAAAAATCTTCCCAGCTCTTACCTTGCAGGCTCTTTCATTGTTACTCTCTGTGAAGAATGTTTTCCAAGTTTTTGCAGACTTTTTTTCATTGAAACATAGAAACATAGAGGTCTGACGGCAGAAAAAGACCTCATGGTCCATCTAGTCTGCCCTTATACTATTTTCTGTATTTTATCTTAGGATGGATATATGTTTATCCCAGGCATGTTTCAATTCAGTTACTGTGGATTTATCTACCACGTCTGCTGGAAGTTTGTTCCAAGCATCTACGACTCTTTCAGTCAAATAATATTTTCTCATGTTGCTTTTGATCTTTCCCCCAACTAACTTCAGATTGTGTCCCCTTGTTCTTGGGTTCACTTTCCTATTAAAAACACTTCCCTCCTGGACCTTATTTAACCCTTTAATATATTTAAATGTTTCGATCATGTCCCCCCTTTTCCTTCTGTCCTCCAGACTATACAGATTGAGTTCATGAAGTTTTTCCTGATACGTTTTATGCTTAAGACCTTCCACCATTCTTGTAGCCCATCTTTGGACCCGAGCCCGTCTTTGGACCTGAGCCCGTCTTTGGACCCAAATGTTCTGAATGTTTCTTTCCATTCCTAACCAGGTGCTAACGATGTTCCCAGCTCTTACCAGCTTGCAAGTTCTTCCATTGTTGCTCTCTGCGAATAAGGTTTTTCTAGCCCTAAGTCTTTGTAGGCTTTTTTTTTCATTGCTGTACTTCAGGGGTAGGCAAAGCTCTTCTATGCCATGTGTGGACTTCAACTCCCAGAATTCCAGAGCTAGCATGATTGGCTCAGGAATTCTGGAAGTTGAAGGCCACAAGTCATAGAAGAGCCAACTTTGTCTACCTCAGCTGTCCTTGCTACTAATGTTTCTTTCCAACCCTAACAAGGTTCTAATGATTTTCCCAACTCTTACCGTCTTGCAAGCTCCTTCATTGGTCCTCTCTGCGAAGAATGTTTTTCCAGTCTTAAGTCTTTGCAGGCTTTTTTTTCATTACTCCTTTTCCAGCCCTAACCAGGCGCTAACAATGTTCCCAACTTTTACGGGCTTGCAAGCTCTTTTACTGTTACTCTCTCCGAATAAAGTTTTTTTAAAGCCCTAACCAGGGGATAAAATAATGTGCTGAAACTGACCAGACTAAGAATAAGAACATAAGAACATAAGAAGAGCCATGCTGAATCAGGCCAAAGCCCGTCGAGTCCAGCATTCTGTGTCCCACAGGGCCCCCCCAATTGTCCATGGGGATCTTGAGTAGAAAGAGAAGGCAAGACCAATGGAACCTTGCCTGCCTCCACCAACATAGAGGTGGCACATGGACATCCATTTCAATAATCATTGATACCCTTGGCATCCATGAATCTGTCTAATCCTGCCTTGAAGGTATCAAGACCAACAGCTCTCACGACCTCTTCTGGAAGGGAATTCCATCAACCAAGGACCCTCTGGATGGAGAAATATTTCCCTTGATTTGTCCTCACTTTCTTACCTATGAGCTTTAGGAATTTGCCCCCTCATCCTAGTATTGTGTGATGGAGAAATGAATTTTTCTCTATCCACCTTTTCTATCCCATGCATGATTTTATACACTTCCATCAAGTCACCTCTTAAACGCCGTCTTTCGAGGCTGAAGAGACCAAGGCCTTGCAACCTGGTTTCATAAGGGAGGGGCTCCATTTCCTTGATCACTGCTAGTCCTTCTTTTTATTAAACCAGCCATTCCCAATTCCTGCGACCCTTCTCGGTATGTTTGAGCCTCCAGTCCCTTAATCCTCTTGGTTGCTCTTCTCTGCACCCTTTCTAGAATCTCAATGTCCTTTTTACATCGTGGCAAACAAAACTGAATGCCCGTATTCTGAGTTAATTGGCTGCTTTTTAATGTAGTGGGATTTTAGCTGATAGTTTTAGCAAATTTGATTTGTATACATATTGTTTTGCATTTTATTTTATTTATTTATTTTATTCATTTGTCCAATACACAAGTACATAGGAAGAAAATAGACATGTGATAATATAAAAAGGGTGAAGGTGGGCTTAGAGGAGAGGAAATATGACAGGAAGAGAATATATATGATAGGTGAGAAAAAGGAAAGACAATTGAACAGGGGACGAAAGGCACACCAGTGCACTTATGCACGTCCCTTACTGGCCTCTTAGGAACCTGGAGAGGTCAATCGTGGAGAGTCTAAGGGAGAAGTGTTGGGGTTTAGGGGTTGACACTATTGAGTCCGGTAATGAGTTCCACGCTTCGATAACTCCATTGTTGAAATCATATTTTTTACAGTCAAGTTTGGCGCAGTTCATATTGAGTTTGAATTTGTTGTGTGCTCTTGTGTTGTTGCAGTTGAAGCTGAAGTAGTCATTGACTGATAGGACATTGCAGCATATGATCTTGTGGGCAATACTCAAATCCTGTGAGCCTCCCTGAGTCTTCGGAGAAGGGCAGCATACAAGTCTAATAAATAATAAGAATAAGAATAATGTATTCCAAGGGTGGCCCTACCAAGGGTTTGTAAAGTGGTATTAACACTTCACTTGGTTCTGTCCCACTGTTGATGCAGCCTAGGATTGCATTGGCATTTTTTTGGGCTGCTGTCGTACACACCTCGCAGGCCAACCCACCTCGCAAGGTTGTTGTGGGCAAAATAAGAGGAGCAAAGCAGGTGAGAAAGAGCAGAGAAAAGCTTGGACTCTGCCCTCGTCCCACCCTCTTTCTTTGCTGCCCAAGAATCCATCCTGCTCACTCTGCATAGTTTCCTGGGTAAAGGCATCGCGGAGGGTTGCCTAGGAGTTGTTGTGTTGTGTTTGTCAGGCTAGCCAATGGCCCTCGCTCGCTCGTCCTTTCCTTCAGAGCCTGAGTGATCCCGCCTGGCCCCCCACGGCTGTCCCGAGAGCCCGTCCAGCATCTCCTGCCAGTGGCCGGCTCAGGACAGCACGGATAATTTAGCAAGAGTTTTTCTTGGCTGCCTTTCTTCGTTAGTCATTAAAGTCTCCTTAAATCCTCTGGGGTTGTCTTTTCTTTCTTTCTGCGCTATTTTGCAACACAATGTTTAGAAATGCCTGGTGTCCCAGCGAGGAAGCCGAAGTGTGAGCAGGAAGGACCTTTGTAAATCCACTCGGTGACCAGCAGAAACCAGAGAAGGTGGGTAGAGGGAGAGAAGAATTAGGGATGGGGGTCTGGCTTCGTTTCAGTATCCCTGGGAAGGGGCTAGTGGCCCTGTTCATTGGTCGTCTTCTTCTTCTCCTTCTCCTCCTCCTCCTCCTTTTTCCTCTTCTCCTTCTTCTTCTTCCTCCTCCTCTCTCCTTCTTTGTCTTCTTTTTCTCCTTCCTCCTCTCCTCTTCCTCCTCCTCCTTCTTCTTCCTCCTCCCCCTCTCTTCTTCTCCTCCTCCTCCTCCTCCTCCTCTCTTCTCCTTTGTCTTCTTCTCCTCCTCCTTCTCCTTGCTCCACCTCTCCTTCTTCTTCTTCTTCTTCCTCCTCCTTCTCTCCCTCTCTTTGTCTTCTTCTCCTCCTCCTCTTCCTTCCTCCTCCTCTCCTTCTTCTACTTCTTCTTCCTCCTCCTCCCCCTCTCTTCTCCTCCTCCTCCTCCTCTCTTCTTCTTCATCTTCTTTGTCTTCTTGTCATCTTCCTCCTCCTCCTCCCTTTCTTCTTTTCAATTTTGTCTATGGAAATTCTCAGTCATCCAGCTTCACGGTTGTCCCAAAAGTGCTTTTTGAAGAGGCAGCTCTTGAAAGTCCGGTTGCCTCTTTAAAAGGCTCATTTTTCTTTTTTTTCTTCCTCCTTCCTTCCTGTTAACTTCCCTTTTCTTCCCCCCTTTTTTCCTTTCTCCTTCTTGACTCCTGTTTTGAGTAGACAAAGCGCTGTGAACAAATGGGCGGCATTAGATTTCCTTACCTGCCAATCCGACTGGACCTGCGTAGATGGAAATGTCTCCTGGGTCCTAGATGTAAATAATGGATTTTGCAATCCTTCTGGGACTCTTGTTTGTTTTTCCAGGAGGGGCCAAAAAAAAATTTAGCCTCTTTGTTGAACGGGCAGATTCAGCCCAGGTGAAGGGGGGGTTATGGGGCTGCTTGTTTTTAAAAATCAGAAAATAGGTGTGCTTGGAAAGGATTTGGGGGTTCTGGAGGCAGAAACCAAAGCCTCCAAGCTCCTTTCCAGCTCCGTCATGCTGGTGTTAGGTTAGGTTAGGTTAGGTTAGATTAGATGTATTAGATTTGTATGCTGCCCCTCTCCAAAGACTCGGGGCGGCTCACAACAACAACAACACAATATACAAAGTACAAATCCAATAGAAGTTAAAAAAATGAATTTAAAACCCACAAATATTAAAAACGATCATTACTACACAATCACACCATTCTCATATATTACAGTCAGAAAAAGGTGGTGATGTGGGGAAAAGATAGTTATTCCCCCCCATGCCTGGCGACATAGATAGGTCTTCAACATCTTGCAGAAGGCGGGAAGAGTAGGGGCAATTCGAATCTCCAGGGAGAGTTGATTCCAGAGGGCCGGGGCCGCCACAGAGAAGGCTCTTCCCCTGGGTCCCGCCAAACGGCATAGCTTTGTCGACGGGACCCGGAGAAGGCCAACTCTGTGGGACCTGATTGGCCGCTGGGATTCGTGCAGCAGAAGGCGGTCCCGGAGGTATTCTGGTCCGATGCCATGTAGGGCTTTATAGGTCATTACCAACACTTTAAATTGTGTCCGGAAACTGATCAGCAACCAGTGCAGGCTGTTATTCTATTGTTGTTCTGTTATTCAGCTTCCCCATGGAACTTTTGGCCCTTGGAGGGGAAGTGTGTGTAGGCGCATGTTTCTTGGCCACAAAGGTGTCACTCAGCCAGCCCCCCTCCCTCCTGCTCAGCCCCCTGTCATTCACAAGCTGAGGAAATGGCAAGAGAGGAGTTGTGTAATTCTGGCCGCATGTGTTGTGGGCGCCTTGCGCCTTCTGTTGTGGTGTCCTGCTAGTAGTACACTTTCTAGGCAGGTGGCCACAGCTCGGTCCCCCTCCCCCTCCTTCCACGTGGACACCCACTGAGCCTTTTAGGGATGGAAAAAGTCCTGGCTAACAGACAGAGTTTACTACTTGGCTGTCCACCAAGGGGGGAAAAACTGCTCTCCAAAATGAACATCATGGGGGAAACCTGTTTTAGCCCAGCACGGAAGCTCCAAATACGCACACAAACTTACAATCATGGTTTCATTTTAGAAATTAAATGCGGTGACTCCTAATAGACCTTTTAGGAGACCAAAACACAAAAATCACACTTTAATGTATAAATAGTTCAAAGCAAATGAAGAGAAGGAATAACAAGGAAGTCCGGTTATTTTACTGAGTCTTCAAGTGTTGGCAAAGTTCCTAGAAATTAGTCCTTGAAAACATCCAAGCCGAATAAAGCAAACTGAGTCACCGAGCAGACTATGAACAGACAGGATCTCTCAAGGCTTCCTGGGAACCACAGAAGTCCAGATTCAGACAGGAGAACACAGAGGTTAAAGGCAGGAAAGAGCAACCAAAATGATTAGGAGACTGGAAACCAAGACTTATGAAGAGAGGTTGCAGGAACTGGGCATGGATAGCCTAGAGAAAAGGAGGGCCAGGGGGGGCATGATAGCAGTCTACAGGTACTTGAAGGTTGCCACAGAGAGGAGGGGGTCACGATGTTTTCCAGGGCACCAGAGGGCTGGACGAGGAACAACAGATGGAAGCTGACCAAGGAGAGAGGTAGGTAGGTAGGTAGGTAGATAGATAGATAGATAGATAGATAGATAGATAGATAGATAGATAGATAGATAGATAGATAGATGAGAGAGAGATTGTTCATATTGTCAGGAAATTCCTGCTTAATTCTAATTTGCTTCTCTCCTTGGTTAGTTTCCATCCATTGCTTCTTTTCTTGTCTTCTGGTGCTTCTGTTCTTCTTTGGGGCAGCCCCTTTATGGCAGCTAGCTAACCTCAAGCCAACTCTGGACCCTTGCGGGGCATAAGAGCCACCCCCAGTTGGCTGTCCACTCAAGGCTCTCTCTCTCACACTGGCTGGTGGCCATCTGGCTGGTGGGGCAGAAGGGCCCTTCCCATTTCTGGGCAAACTTCGCCCAGGCCTTGGGGGGCTGCTGCCCAATTACAATAAAAGGCCTATAAAACCACCATGAGAACTGCAGGAGAAGGAGGAAGACGGGTGAAGAGAGTCGCTTTGTTGTGCTTGGCGGAGGGAAATTTATGGAGCCCTTGGGCTGAGTGGCAGCTTCTCCAGTTGGCAGTGGTGGGAAAAGAGCAGCGGGAGAAGCTTTTCCTTTGGGCTTTTGGGGAGGGGGGTCTTAAATCTACCCCCCTCCCACCCCTCTTCAGCTTGGCGCTTCTCAGTCAATGCAATGACCGGCCAGTCAGAGGTTTTCCAGGAAATGCCAAGCTTTATCAGTGTCACTTCACTCATCTTGGGTGGTCAACACTCAGTAGTCTCAGTGACTTTAAGAAGTGGGGGGGGACTTCAGCTCCCATAGACCCTGCGTTGCACAGTGGTCAGAGTGCAGCACTGCAGGCTGACAGCTAGCTGTAGTTCAACAGTTCAAATCTCACCACTGGCTCAAAGTTGACTCAGCTTTCCGTCCTTCCGAGGGGGGTCAAATGATTCTGTCAACCACTTAGAGGGGGCTGTCAAAGCACTCTGAAGAGGTATGTAAGTCTAAATGCTAATGCTATAGAGAGAGGAATGGATGGATGGATGGACGGACAGACGGACGGGCAGACAGATTGATAGATAGATGATAGAGAGAGAGAGAGAGAGACGGATAGAGAGAGAGAGACGGACAGACAGATGATAGATAAATATATATATATAGAGAGAGAGAGACGGACAGACAGATGGTAAAGAGAGAGACAGACAGACAGACGATGATAGATAGATAGATAGATAGATAGATAGATAGATAGATAGATAGATAGATAGATAGATGGTTAGAGATAGATAGATAGGTAGAGAGAGGGGGAAGAGAGAGAGAGAGAGAATCTTTATTAAATGTTTAAATTAAACTAAGACAAAATTGGACTAACAAACAATAAACACGAATTTAGTGTTTTTCAATTTTTAACCTCTGCAATGTGCCTCTGTATAGTAGTGATTGATTGATTGATTTATATGCCACCCACTGCAAAAAAGACTCTAGGGGGCTAACAATAACTGTAAATACGAGGAGAATAAAAAATACAACATGGATTGACCTAGATTAATAGGATGTCTGTATTGTGTCTGTACAAACGTATTTAAAGTTTAATGTTGTTGTTGTTGTTTTGTGTTTTGTGTTTTGTTTTTAAAATTCAATAAAAATATTTTTTTTAAAGACATAAATTAATAGGAGAAGGATAAAAATCCACATATTGTCCAGATGAAACAGTAAAAATAAGTAAAAACAGTAAAAATAAACCTAATCCAGTCCTTGAGCTTATTCTTAACTTTAGAAAGAAATGGGTGGCCCTTTTATTTTCAGAACACGGAAATGTTTCAGAAAATAAGCTCAACTCTCCTGTCCTGGATCCATTGTTTAAAAGGAGGAAGAGGAGGATTTTAAAGAATGATTCAAGTCGCCTTTTGTTGGTTGGCGCCAAAGTTTTTCCTCAGGGGGGAAAAGTTCACCGAGTATTTCAAGAAAATAGTTCAAACCTGACATAAAATTCCTTTCTTATGACGTGCCCTGGCCAAGGCGGGGATTTGAAACCAAGGCTTCTACGGAAAGTCCTTGACTTGCGACCAGAAATGTCTGTTGCTAAGCGAGGTTTTTAAAATACATTTGCAATAATACTGTGCTCAGTCCTGGAGACCTCACCTACAAAAAGAGATGGGTCAAATTGAAGGGGTCCAAAGATGGGCTACAAGAATGGTGGAAGGTCTTAAGCATAAAACGTATCAGGAAAGACTTCATGGACTCCATCTGTATAGTCTGGAGGACAGAAGGAAAAGGGGGGACATGATCGGAACATTTAAATAGGTCAAAGGGTTAAATAAGGTTCAGGAGGGAAGTGTTTTTAATAGGGAAGTGAACACAAGAACAAGGGGGCACAATCTGAAGTTAGTTGGGGGAAAGATCAAAAGCAACGTGACAAAATATTATTTTACTGAAAGAGGAGTAGATGCTTGGAACAAACTTCCAGCAGACATGGTTGTTAAATCCACAGTCACTGAATCTAAACCTGCCTGGGATAAACATAGATCCATCCTAAGATTTAAAAAAAGGAAATAGTATAAGGGCAGACTAGATGAACCAGGAGGTCTTCTACGTTTCTATGTTTCTAAGTAAAAAGAGACTAAACAGCCACTGCTCTGAAACAGCTTGAGCAGGGGGCACGACTAGAAGACCTCCAAGGTCCCTCCCGGCTCCTATTCTATCCTCTTCTGCAATGGTGAAGTGAATTTTGCCCCATTTTGTGCCCCATTTCTTTTCACCGTCATTAAGTGAATCACATCAACTGAAGCTGGTAACGCGGTTGTTAAGTGGATCTGCCTTCCAAGTGGAGTTTGCCTGTCGGAAAAGGGGGTCACAAAACCCCAGGAGACTGCAACCCCTCATAAATAGGAACTAGTCGCCACACGTCTGAATTTCAAACGTGACCCTGGGATGCTCCAATGGTCGTAAGTGGGAAACACGGCCATAACTTCAAACAGACGCTAAATGAAAAGTTGTAAGTCAGGAATTACCTGTAAGAGTCCTTCGGGAGTTGGGCAGGATAAAAATAAAATATAATGTAATGTAATGTAATAAAATATAAAATAATAACAAAGTAAAATAATAAAATAAAATATAAAAAATAAATAATAAAATAATAAAATATAATATAAAATAATAAAATAAAATATAAAATAAAATGTAAAATAATAAAATATAAAATAATAAAATATAAAATAATAAAATATAAAATAATAAAATATAAAATAATAAAATATAAAATAAAATAATAACATAAAATAAAATAAAATAATATAAATTAAAATAAAATAAAATAAAATAAATGGACAAGACATGGCAAGCTGATTCACAATCTTCCACCCAACAGCCGTCCCTTGTTGAACATTTTTTAAACATGAAACTCCATTTTCTGATGCATCAGAAGCAAAGGTGGATTGCCATTGGTGCTGCTATCAGTGTGCTACGTGCACAGCTTCGGTTCCCTTGTGTGTGCACGCCTCCCAGCTCCCAACACACCAAAATCTCACAAGGGGATGAATGCATGTGTGAGATTCTGGTGATTTTTTTTTTTGCTTCCGCACATGCGCAAATGCAAAAAAATAGCCAAAATCTCAAATACACACATGACTCCTCCCAAGATTTTGCTTCTGCACATGAGCATTAAGCAAAAATATGCTTGGGATGTGCACGCATACAAGAGAACCAAAGCTGCCCACCCATCACACCACGCGCTACTGATGCACCATCCTCTACCATACTGGTAGCAATCCACCACTGATCAGGAATCAACATAGATTTCCAGTCTTCTCGAGGCATCACATTTTTCAATTTGTTTTTTCTCTGGACATTTCCATATATTTATTAAATATTTAAATTAAAATAAAACAATTTGACTAACAAAAAATAAACACGTATTTAGTGTTTTTCCATTTTTAACCTCTGCGTTGTGTGTGGGTTTTGCAGAACTTTTGGAGTTATGTGTGGTTATGATTGTGTAGTATCGATTGTTTTTTTTAAGGTAATACAGTTTTTAATTATTAGATTTGTATCTGTATTGTTTCATTGTTGTCGTGACCCAAATCTTCAGAGAGGGGCAGCATACAAGTCTAATAACTTGTTGTTGTTGTTACTATTATTATTACTATTTATTAATTATTAACTTTCAGATTTACCGTTCCCGCAGCAGACTTGAGTGCCTGGAATGGAGGGTTGGACTAGAGGACCTTGGAGGTCCCTTCCCTTCTGGCATTCTGTGATTGATATGGCTGCCCAACTCACTCAGGGTTCATTGTGGTTTATCCCCCCCCCTCTCCATGAAAAAAAACCCCAAACACAGAAGAATTCCAGGCATGTTCTTTTGTGGCGGAGTCTCAGATCTGGGCCAGGCCTCGTATCCAAGCAGAGTTTTTAAGCGGCTCCTTGTGGGCTGGAACGGAGCCACCAGCCGAATCCAAACAATTGTGGGCTTTGTCTAGGATTCCCAGGCTGCCTCGGTAGGAAAAAACGGGGGGGGGGGGTTTCCAGAGCCCATTAACCCTCTTCTTTTCAGAACCATGCAAGTGTCATTACCCACCTCCCCCCAAAAAATATTTTATTTATTTTATTTATAAAAATAAATAAAATCCAAGATGCTCAGCATTACCAAAAAAAATTTCCTTGGTAATGCTGAGCATTTTTATTTATTTATTTTGTCCAATACACAATGAGGGTTTTAGTGGGTATATATCTATATACACATAGTAAAATACATGATGAAGGTTATAGAGGAGATACTCATAGTAAAATATATCTAAGAAAGAATAGAAAAGAAGATAAAGTAATAGAACATATCAATGAAAGAATAGAAGAAGAGATATAGGAATAGAAGAAAGGTATAGGAGATATAGGAGAGCAATAGGACAGGGGACGGAAGGCACTCTAGTGCACTTGTACTTGCCCCTTACTGACCTCTTAGGAATCTGGAGAGGTCAACCGTGGATAATCTGAGGGTAAAGTGTTGGGGGTTTGGGGATGACACTACGGAGTCCGGTCATGAGTTCCACGCTTCGACAACTCGGTTACTGAAGTCATATTTTTTACAGTCAAGTTTGGAGCGGTTAATATTAAGTTTAAATCTGTTGTGTGCTCTTGTGTTGTTGTGGTTAAAGCTGAAGTAGTCGCCGACAGGCAGGACGTTGCAGCATATGATCTTGTGGACAATACTTAGATCTTGTTTAAGGCGTCTTAGTTCTAAGCTTTCTAGGCCCAGGATTGAAAGTCTAGTCTCATAGGTATTCTATTTCGAGTGGAGGAGTGAAGGGCTCTTCTGGTGAAGTATCTTTGGACATTTTCAAGGGTGTTAATGTCTGAGATGCGATATCGTTTCCAGACAGATGAGCTGTATTCGAGGATGGGTCTGGCGAAGGTTTTGTAAGCTCTGGTAAGTAGTGTGAGATTGCCAGAGCAGAAGCTACCTAGGATTAGGTTTACAACTCTTGAAGCCTTCTTGGCTATGTTGTTGCAGTGGGCTTTGGCAGTTAGATCTTTTGTTATTAGTATACCAAGGTCTTTAACCAGAGCATTTGCTAGTTGAGATTTGGAGTTGCCATGTGTTAGCATCCTGGATTTTACTTATTTTTTATTTATTTATTTTGTCATGTACGCATTGCTGATATACAAAGATATAACAATGTTTCTATACATGATACTAGTAAGAGAGAAACCTTAGGAAAGGAGACGGAAGGCATGCTGGTGCACTTATGCACGCCCAATGCTCACCCCTTAGGAATCGGGAGAAGTCAATGGTGGAGAGTCTAAGGGTAAAGTTTTGGGGGTTTAGTGATGATACTACAGAGTCAGGTAGTGAATTCCAGGCATCAACTACTCAGTTACTAAAGTCGTACTTCCTGCAGTCGAGTTTGGAGCAGTTTACTTTGAGTTTGTGTCTGTTGTGTGCTCGTGTGTTGTTGAGGTTGAAGCTGAAGTAGTCGTTGACATGAAGAACTTTGCAGCCGATGATTTTATAGGCTGTGCTGAGGTCGAATTTAAGGCGACATAGTTCTAGGTTTTCTAAACCTAGGAGTGTGAGTCTAGTTGCGTAGGGGATTCTGTTGCTTTCGGCCTTTGGTGGACTCTGGAAAATTGCTCTCCTTTTGTAGCACACCATGCTGCTAGTCCTCAGGCTTACTTTCCAGTTTTGTTTTAGGTTGGTTTTTGTTTTGTTTTTTTGCATAACTTCTATTATGTAAGTCATTTTATTTGTTTTTCACACGGTATGTTACTCAACTTTCTATCTTGGCTCCATTTGTATTTGTGTCTTTTCTTTGCAAAATTTGTTGGCCACCCATCTTTATCACTTTAACGGAGACTTAAAATAAAATTTAAAATATACAGAAAGCAGAATCTAAAAGAGCCTGGGTGGTGCAGTGGTTAGAGTGCAGGACTGCAGGCTACTTCTGCTGATCACCAGCTGCCAGTAGTTTGGCAGATCGAATCTCACCACTGACTCAAAGTTGACTCAGCCTTCCCTCCTTCCCAGGTGGCTCAAATGGGGACCCAGATTGTGGGGGGCAAGAGGCCGATTCTCTGTAAACTGCTTACAGTGGGCTGTAAAGCACTGTGAAGTGGTATATAAGTCTAAATTTATTTATTTATTTATTTATGATTGATTGATTGGTTGATTGATTGGTTGATTGATTGATTGATTTGATTTGATTTTTATGCCACCCTTCTCCTTAGACTCAGGGTGACTTACAACATGTTAGCAATAGCACTTTTTAAAAACAGAGCCAGCCTATGGCCCCCAGAATCAGGGTCCTCATTTGACCCACCTCGGAAGGATGGGAGGCTGAGTCAACCTTGAGCCTGTGGTGAGATTTGAACTGCTGACCTACAGATCTACAGTCAGCTTCAGTGGGTACAGCACTCTACCTGCTGCGCCATCCCGGCTCTAACTGATTAGATTCCTATGCCGCCCTTCTCCTTAGACCCTGGGCATCTTACAACAGGAAAAATACAAAAATATGTAAGAAATCTAACATTTAAAATACCAACAACATCAAATGTAAAATTACATTAAAAATCTAACAAAAAATATGTTCTAAAATCCCTAATTCATTTAAATGCTAAAGCTATTTCTGTTATTTGTGTTATTTCTTTGCAAAATTACTTGGCCACCCATCTTCATCACTTAACGGGGACTTAAAATAAAATTTAAAATACAGAAAGCAGAATCTAAATGCCCCAGGCAGAGAGAGATTATTGTTCTATGGAAAGGGGCATAAAAAGAGTTTCTCCCCCCACGCAGTCTTCTCTCCACTGGAATTCAGCCTAAGAAATGAGATTTCCCTGGACCTTTTTTTATGGCCAGATCCTTGAGCTCTCTCCGGCCTCTGGCTTTGTTTGCATTGGCTCAGCTTGCAAATAGACTTTGTGCCCTCTGAACAGGGGAGGGAAGTGTTTCCGGCGGTCACATTCATCAGCTGCCATTCAGTATTTGGGCCATTCACAAAAAGGGACTGCCTATTCATTCATGGCCGGGCTTGGATCTCCAGGTGCAAACCTCACACACAGGAACATACACCACCCTACCCACCGCCAAAGCTGAAAGGGGCAGAGGACAATCCTTGGTTAAGCTTAGCCAGGTTAAAGCTCCTTAACCTTGTTTGTTTATTTATCTTATTTTATTTATTTATAGTTTGTGCTGGAAGGGACCCTGTGGGTCTTCTAGTCCAGTGTTCTCCAACCTTGGCATCTTGAAGAGATCTGGACTTCAACTCCCAGAATTCCCCAGCCAGCGAATGCTTCTGGGAATTGAAGTCCAGATCTCTTCAAGTTGCCAAGGTTTGGAAATACTGTTCTAGTCCAACCTCCTGCTGGTGCTGGAGGCCCGAAATGGCCTGTTTCCCAACTCCTAGTCATCCCAGTAGGCTCGTGTTTCTCCCTCCCCAGTCTCCAAAGGCTTCCCTGGACCAGGGGAGGGTCCCCAACAGCCCCCCAAGGCTTTCTGGCAGCTAAAACCTCCCTGCCTCCCAGGGCCTCTGTGCAAGCCAGAAATCAGCAGGTCGGCACAAATGCATGTTGAAGCTGAGTTAGGGCAACGGCTCGTGTGCCAACAGATATGGCTCTGTGTGCCACCTTTGGTACCCGTGCCATAGGTTCACCATCACTGCCCTACATCATCCCAGACCTATGGCAGTCCAGTCTCTTCTTGAAGGTCTCCAGTGTTGGAGCATTCACAAATTCCACAGGCAGGCCATTCCCTTGGTTGATCGCTCCCACCGTCAGAAGGTTCCTCCTTGAATCTCTCCTTGGTCAGCTTCCATCCGTTGCTCCTCGTTTGGCCCTCTGGTGCTTTGGAAAACAATCTGACCCCCTCTTCTCAGTGGCAGCCCCTCAAGTATTGGAAGACTGCTATCATGTCGCCTCTGGACCTCCTTTTTGCTGGACTATCCATGCCCAATTCCTGCAACCTTTCCTTGTATGATTTGGTTTCCAGTCCCTTTATCATCCTGGTTGCTCTCTCCTGCACTTTTTCCAGAGTTTCAATGTCTTTTTTGTATTGTGAGGCCCAAAATTGAATGCAGGACTCTAGGTGTGGTCTGACTAGGGCAGTGATTTTCAACCTTTTTTGAGCCACGGCACATTTTTTACATTTACAAAACCATGGGGCACATTGAGTGGGGAGAGAGGGGCGGCTAAAAAAAGTTTGGACAAAAAAATTCTCTCTCTCTCTCACTTCCTCCCTTTTGCTCTATTTCTCTCTCTCTCCCTCTTTCTCTCCCTTCCTCTTTTTTCTCTCTCTCCATCCCTCTTTCTTTCTCTCTCCCTCCCTACCTCCCTCTATGTCTTTCTCTCTCCCACCTTCCCTCCCTCTTTTTCTCTCTTTCTTTCTCTTTCTTGTTCTCTTTCTCTCTCTCTTACTTTCTTTTCTCTCTCTCTCTCATTCTTTCTTTTTCTTTCTCTTGCTTTCTCTCTATCTCTCTTGCTTTCTTTCTCTCTCTCTATCCCTCTCGTTCTTTCTTTCTTTCTCTCTCTCTTGTTTTCTTTCTCTCTCTCTTGCCTGCTTGCTTTCTCTCTCTTGCTCTTTCTTTCTCTCTTTCTCTCTCTCTCTCTTTCTTTCTCTCTCTCTCTCTTTCTTTCTTTCTTTCTTTCTTTCTCTCTCTCTTGTTTTCTTTCTCTCTCTGAGCTTCGCGGCACACCTGACCATGTCTCACGGCACACTAGTGTGCCGTGGCACACTGGTTGAAAAACACTGGACTAGGGCATTATAAAGTGGTATTAGTACCTCCTTAGTCCTAGATTGCATCCCTCTGTTGACGCAGCTCAAGATGGTGTTGGCCTTTTCAGCCACCACTGCAGCTTGTTAAGCTAATGTGATCCTTGGTTGTATAAACAGAGGCATAGAATAAAACTCATGTGAAGTATTTTAGTACCTCTTTGTAAAGCCTTAGTAAGGCCACACCTGCAATACTGAATCCAGTTTTGCTCACAACAACAACAACAACAACAATAACAAACAACAACAACAACATTCATTCTTTTTGGATGGATCTGGTTGGTCTTGAATGTCCCCATCTTGAGAGTTTCCCACTTGAAAGTTTTATTGGGGTTGCAAATGGTTTTTTAAAAGTGGTAATTATTGCGCAAGAGCCAATCTTCCCTCTACAGGTAAAAAAAACCCTTGTGCTTCTAAAGCCAGATGTGTGCCTGATTGTTGTGGGTGCAACAGTTGGTTTTTTCTTCCTTTTTTGTGTGTGCGCACGCAAAGTTGTAAAACAGGATGCCCCGTATTATTCCCGTGCAGACTTCAATGTGGTAATGTTTCTATAATAGGATTAAAACTATGAATATTCTGCTATTTAAAAGGCTTATTGCAAATAAAAAGAGAAAAGTGGAAACTCTTTTGGGGGGATGAATGGCCACTTGGACTATCAGTGTTGCAAGCATAAAGTTTCAGGGCTTTTTTTAAGGGGCGGGGGGGGGGTTGTACCCATTCCTTAATTCGGGGCAGCTTCATCCCAGGGTCCTGCTCGATCCTGCCTAAAAGGTTTTGCACCCAGAAAAGAGCCCAGAGCAGGGAAAGTGCAGCTGGTAAGAAGTGCCAGCAGTTCTGTCCCCTGCAGATGTGTGTGAGAGGCAGTAGGACAAACAGTGGTGAGAAAGAGAGACGATGCACCAAAGCGCATGAGAGTGAAGTGGGTTGAAACCAGAGTTTGCTTCCTGCAGACTTGTAGTTTCCTTGTTGTCTCTTTCCTTCTGCTAACATCCAAGGGTTTGTGTCCCAATCGGAGGCCAAACCGGTGGCTCATTTCCTTCATTCCGGGTTAATCTTCACGCCTAGTAAAATCAGACGGCAGCTGTTTTTGCAACACCCAGGTTTTTTAAAAATAAAAATAAACACAGAGAGGAGGGGGCCACTGTATTCTCCAGAGCACCAGAGGGCCAGACGAGGAACAACGGCTGGAAGCTGACCAAGGAGAGATTCAACCTAGAAGTAAGGAAGAACCTCCTGACGGTCAGAGCAATCAACCAGTGGAACAACCTGCCTGCAGAGGTGGTGAACTCCCCAACTCTGGACACTTTCAAGAGGAGATTGGACTGCCATTTGGCTGGGGTGCTTTAGGATTCCTGCTCGGGCAGGGGGTTGGACTTGATGACCTGCATGGTCCCTTTCAACTCTAACAATAAATAAATAAATATCCTTTTAAGCCACCCGAATTTAAAACAAGTTAAAATCCAGAGTAAAAATCCCCACTTGATGCAAACCATAGAGCCCCATATCAAATCCGGCCGTCTCCAAATGATGCAGAGGGAATTTTAATTTTAATGATCTAGAGCCTCGGTGATGTAGCGGTTAGAGTGCAGTCCTGCAGGCTCCTTCTGCTGATCACCGGCTGCCTGCAGTTTGACAGATCGAATCCCACCAGGCTCAAGGTGGACTCAGCCTTCTGTCCTTCCGAGGTGGCTCAAATGAGGACCCAGATTGTTGGGGGCCAGAGGCTGACTCTCTATAAACTCCTTAGAGAGGGCTGTGAAAGCAATATGAAGTGGTATATAAGTCTAAATCCTATTGCTAATTTTCTTAATACAGGCAGTCCTGGACCTATGAGCACAATTGAAAAATGTTCAAAAGAAATTCGGGGAAAAATGGTGGCCCGCAGGGACTGGCACTGGGCTGGTGATGTCACCAGGGGGCTGCTACTGGTGCACCCGCACTGCTCTGTTTCGGTAGCAACCCAATGCTGGTTATATGTCAAGGACTCTGGGAGACCCTCCGTGTCTTGGGGTGCAGTTCAGGCTAGGGTTCCCAAAATTTTTACCGCCACATTGTGGGCGTGGATTATTTTGTGGGTGTGGCTTGATGGTCATGTGACTGGGTAGGAATGGCTTGGTGGTCATGTGACCAGTTGGAGGTGGCTTAAAGGTCATTTTTATATATATATATATATATATATATATATATATATATATATATATATATATCTTTATTGAATATATACGTTAAAATGAAACAGAGATAAATATAAAGATAATACTTGGCATATGAATCATATATGCTGTATTATGCCAGAAATAGAAGAGAGAAGGAAGAAAGAGAGAAGATAGAAAAGATAGAATAGAAAGAGGAGGTTAGGGGAAAGAAAAAAGAAAAGGGGGATTGAGAAAGAAGTGAGAAAAGGAGATTTGTCGGCTATTTAACCGGCACTTCCGTAATATACGACCTCTGATTTAGATAAGTAGTTGGTGTAAATTTCCCTTGATTTTTATTAGTTCATTGTAGGTTAGATTTTTGTAGACATTGTGGGTGTTTATCTAACAGGCAAGTTCTTGTCCATGCATTCAATATTTTAGGGTTTTGTTCGTAATGTTCGTTGTATGTCTAAAGGTTAGACCAAGATAAGTTTTAAAAATAAGTGCTTGGACTTTTTTCAGTTGATTTAAGTCCCAATATTTGAATGGCTATCAGAAAGGACAAATGATTGATGGAAATGCTGTTTTACGGGAAGCAGCCCCTCCCTCCCTCCGTTTCCAGCAGCTGAAGTCCCAAAGCCCCCAACTGTGCAGCCATTCTCCCCAGCCCTCAAACCCCGCAATCTGCCCCCATCCTCTTCCCGCCCTCCCCTCCCCAGCAAGGCTCCCTCCCTTGGCCCCTCTTGGTGGTCATTCTTCTCCAGTCCCTTTTTATTTTAGGCTTTCAAGAGAGCTGCCCGATGAAACCCCTCATTTATTTTATTTATTTGATTGGTCAAACATGTATAGGATAGTAGTAGTTTGCATAAACATAAGTAAAAAGAACCCCAAAAGGGTTTTTTTTAACTTGAAAAACCATTGAAAGAACCCCCAATTTTTTTCCCCTTCCAGCACCAACAGAGGCTGCTGGCTCATTCAAGTGGCTGCTTTTATGGGGCAGACTCGGGCTTTTCATCGCCTGTGAATGGGACAATACAGCAAGGGGGCAGGGGGGAGGGTTTCAAAGATTTATAGCCCCCTATTTCTGCAAGGGGTCTGGACGAGACTCAGGCTGGAAAGAGAGAAATTTGGCAGCGCTAAAATAGGAGGACCCCCTGAGGCTTTCCACTTCCTCGTCCAATTGTGCCAGGCATCAGAGGGGAAGGGGAGGTCCATGGCTTTCCCCCCCCCCCCATAAACAACCCCCCAGATTCTCCCTGCAGCCCCCCAGACATGATTTCTTGAATCAAAGCTTTTTCTGGGCCAGGAAATCTCTCTGAATGAGCAGACTCGTGTTCAGAAGTTCTACAAGTTTATTATTTATAACCAGGTTCTTGTGTATACAAATATAAAGTATTAATTCTTCACTTAACCTAGTTACAATGTAAATGGTTAATATATAACTCATAGCACACAGATATAATCCTGACAAGGTACAATGGCTAAATAAACAGAAGAGCATCTAATTAGTTTTTGCCTTAAACAAACAGAAGGGTTTTAATTATCTTAGGTAAATGGAAGCTTAAATGGATAATTATTTCTTTAAGTTAATCAAAGGGGTGGGTTGCCTTAAGCAGGCACATAGATTTGATGGATGGATGGATGGATGGATGGATGGATGGATGGATGGATGGATAAAGGCCTGCTAGCTGTAGTTCAGCAGTTCAACTCTCTCAACCGGCTCCAGGTTGACTCAGCCTTCCGTCCTTCCCAGGTGGGTCAAATGAGGACCCAGATTGTTGGGGACAAGAGGCTGACTCTGTAAACTGCTTAGGGCTGGAAAAGCAGTATGAAGAGGTACAATATATAAGTCTCAATGCTAAAGGGATGGATGGATGGATGGATGGATGGATGGATGGAGAGAGGAGAGAGACAGGGTGATGCGGTGGTTAGAGTGCAGAACCACAGGCCCCTTCGGGTAACGGCTAGCTGTATTTCAGCAGTTCAAATCTCACCAGGCTCCAGGTTGACTCAGCCTTCCCTCCTTTCGAGGTGGGTCAAATGAGGATCCAGATTGTTGGGGGCAAGAGGCGGATTCTGTGAAGCGCTTAGAGAGGGTTGTAAAAGCACTTGGAAGTCTAAATGCTATAATAGCAGTCTTCCAATATCTCTGGTTGCCCCAAAGAAAAGGGGGTCCACCTACTCTCCAAAGCACCTGAGGGTAGAAAAAGAAGCAACAGGTGGAAACTAATCCAGGATAGAAGCAACCTGGAACTAAGGAGGAATTTCCTGACGGCAAGGACTGACTGTCTGTCTGTCTGTCTGTCTGTCTGTCTGTCTGTCTGTCTGTCTGTCTGTCTGTCGATCGATTTGATTTGATTTGATTTGTATGCCGCCCATCTCCGCAGACTCAGGGTGGCTCACAACAATAATAAGAAACAATGTATCACAAATCTAATGCGTATTAAACATCTCTTTAAAAACCCCTTATTTAAAAAGCAAGACATACACACAAACATACCATGCATAAATTATATAGGCCGGGGGAGATGTCTCAATTCCCCCATGCCTGACGGCAGAGGTGGGTTGTAAGAAGTTTACGAAAGGCAAGGAGGGTGGGGGCAATCCTAATCTCTGGGGGGACCTGGTTCCCGAGGGTCGGGGCCACCACAGAGAAGACTCTTCCTTGGGTCCCGCCAGACGACATTGTTTAGTCGACAGGACCTGGAGAAGGCCGACTCTGTGGGACCTAACTGGTCACTGGGATTCATGCAGCAGAAGGCAGTCCCAGAGATAATAATAATAATAATTTATTAGATTTGTATGTCGCCACTCTCCGAAGACTTGGGGCGGCTCACAACAGATTTATAGTTTATAGTTAACCAACAGAAGTTAATTTTTGTGTCTGCTCCATCATTGGACAGTTTTTAAAAAAGAAATTGGGCAGGAGCCATTTGTCTGAAATAATGTAGGCCTTTCCTCGAGCAGGGGGTTAGACTAGAAGACCTTCGAAGGCCCCTTCCAACTACGGTAATTCTGTTTCCTTTGCAAACCCACTCAGGAATGAAAGTAGAAGTTTATGTCTTGGGAAAACGCCATTTCCTCACTCCCCCTGCTGAACGGAATGGGATTGGGTGTGGAGGGAGGGGGCCTTCCAAACCAAACAAGAAGTCCCAGGGAAAAATAGCTGAAAAATGGCTTTAAAAAGCGAATTGATTTCAATCCCCAAAGGCCCGAAGGTGGGGGCCGGCGTGGAGGGTGGGGAGACGGAGGCCCAGGGTGTCAGGAGGCTGAGTTGAAATTCTTGGAGCAGGTTTAAAAGATGCTGGGAGGCCTCTGCCAAGCAGACAGCCCCCCTTTCGGTTGAAGACTTGTTTTTCCATCCCCCTAAAAGGGCCCTGCCTGGCTTTGGGGAGAAAAAAACCCTCCAACCTGGCCGTTTTTCCTCCTTTTGCTCCAGCCAGCTGAGCCCCCTTCGGTTTGTACTTTTCCATCTTTCCCTTTTTGTGGCCCAGCCAAAATACCAGCTCCAGAAAGTGGAAACCGCAGAATTAGGAATGAATATGTTTTGGTCATTCTGCCCCACTTTCTCTGGCCAGACTTAAGAAAGCCCGCCAGCCCTGGAGAGATGGACGGTGGGGGAATGTGCCTCCCCCTCCTGCCACAGAACATGCAGTCCTCGACTTATAACCACAGCGGAGGGCAGGATTCCCATTGCCAAGCAAGGCGGTTTATTTGGTAAAACACACGTGGTTTTTATTTCTCTGAAATAGTGTAGGGTTTCCTGCCTAAGCAGTGGGTTGGACTAGAAGACCTCCAGGGTCCCTTCCAATGCTGCTGTTGTTGTTGTTGTTGTTGTTGTAGTAGTAGTAGTAGTTGTTATTAATCACATGAGCCTGGGATGCTGTAATGCCAATTGCCAAACACCCAACTTTCAATCATGTGACACAGAAGGCTGAGTCAACATTGAGCTGCTGGTGGGACTTGAACTGCTCAACTACAGCTAGCAGTTAGCTGAAGGAGCCTGCAGGGCTCTTCTCTGACCACTGCGCCACCCTGGCTTCCTTCCTTCCTTCCTTCCTTCCTTCCTTCTCTATCTCTCCCTCCCTCCCTCCTTCCTTCCTTCCTGCCCGCCTGCCTGCCTGCCTTCCTTCCGTCCTTCCTTCCTTCTCTATCTCTCCCTCCCGCCCGCCCGCCCACCCGCCTTCCTTCCTTCTCTTTCTCTATCTCTATATCTCCCTCCTTCCTTCCTTCCTTCCTTCTCTATCTCTATACTTCCTTCCTTCCTTCCTTCTCTATCTATCTCTCTCTCTTCCCTTCCTTCCTTCTCTATCTCTACATCTCCCTCCTTCCTTCCTTCCTTCCTTCCCTCCCTATCTCTATACAGTATCTCCCTCTTTCCTTCCTTCCTTCCTTCCTTCCTTCCTTCCTTCCTTCCTTCCTTCTCTATCTATCTATCTATCTCTCTCTCTCTCCTTCCTTCCTTCCTTCCTTCCATTCTTTCTTGCAATACCAATAGCCTTTAGACTTATCTACCGCTTCCTAGTGCTTTTACAGCCCCCTCTAAGCAGTTTACAGAATCAGCCTGGATGGATGGATGGATGGATGGATGGATGGATGGATGGATGGATGGAAGGAAGGAAGGAAGGAAGGAAGGAAGGAAGGAAGGAAGGAAGGAATAGCAATAGCACATAGACTTATCTACCGCTTCCTAGTGCTTTTACAGCCCCCTCTAAGCTGTTTCCAGAGAGTCAGCCTCTTGTCCCCAAAATCTGGGTCCCCATTGACCCACCTGGGAAGGATGGAAGGCTGAGTGGACCTGGAGCTGGTGGGGAGATTTGAACTGGTGAACTACAGCCAGCAGTTAGCTGAAGGAGCCTGCAGGGCTGCACTCTAACCACTGCACCACCCCGGCTCCCGGGAGTATCCTTGTGAGTGGGATGGCTAGGAAGCTTCCAGACTTCATGGAAGTGTTGCGTGGGTGAAGTTTTCTCTGCTTCCGAGTATCGTTTCTGGAGAATCTTGAGTGAGCCTGGTGAATTTGGCTTCGGAGAGGAGTTGAGGCCTTCTAAGGATTCAGCTGTCTTTGCTGCAACCGGTTTGGGATTTGCTCTGCAGTTAAGATAACCAGTCTGTGTTTTTTCAACCGTGGTCCCTTTAAGACTTGCTGGCTGGGGGATTCTGGGAGTTGAGGTCCACAGGTCTTAAAGGGACCAAGGTTAAAAAACATGGACATCAGTATTAATCTATGTACCATATTTTTCAGAGTAAAAGACTCACCTTTTTTTCCTCCCTAAAAGAGGTTTAAAATTCAGGTGCATCTTATACTCTGAATGTAGCTTTTTTCCAGCTCTAACCAGGTGCTAACCATCTTCCCAGCTCTTACCTTGCAGGCTCTTTCATTGTTACTCTCTGTGAAAAATGTTTTCCAAGCTCTAAGTCTTTCCATGGTTTTCTTCATTGCTCCAACTTGCTCCAAATAAGTGTCCTTCCAGCCCTAACCAAGTGCTAACAATGTTCCCGGCTCTTACAGCTTGCAAGGCCTTTCATTGTTAACTCTCTGCAAAGAATGTTTTCCAAGCCCTAAGTCTTTGCAGGGTTTATCCCATTGCTCTACTTGCTCCAAATGTTTCTTTCCAGATGTTAATGATGTTCCCAGCTCTTACTGGCTTGCAAGCTCTTTCGTTGTTACTCTCTCCAAATAAGGGTTTTTTTAAGCCCCAACCAGGGGATAAAAGAATGAGTTGAAGGTGACCAGATGAATACCTTGTACACAGATTCTTTTTCCTATTTTCCTCCCCAAAAACTAAGGTGCATCTTATACTCCGAAAAATGCGGTAAATAGAAATGTCAATGTTCATTGGTTCATGATCTAAAATCTCCAAAGGTTCATCACAAATTGAGCAGGGGGTCAGACGAGAAGACCTCCAAGGCATGGACAGTTTGCTCCTTTTTGGTGCTACCAATGCACCCTCTGAGGTCGTTGCGTGTGTGTATGTGTCTGGTGCATGTGCGCACACCAGTCAGCGTGAGATTCAGCTTCTGCGCATGTGCAACAAGCAAAATCTTGCATGAGGACATGAAGCCAAATTTCATGTGGGGATGTGCATGTGCTCATTGGGGGCACACAGTTGCATGCGCATCCCGGATTTCCCTACTGGGACGGCGCACCACATAGCATAACCTGGAAGCGAACTCTGTTCTTCTGAATCAATTGAACAAGACCTGCAAAGTTTTTTCCAATTCATATTCTGAACAAAGAAGTCAGCAGGGGGTCAGACTAGCAGACCTCCAGGGTCCTTTCCAACTCCGTTCCTCTGAACACATTGAGCGGAGGGCTCCACTGAAAGACCTCCAAGGGTGAGCGACAGCAAAGCGCAGCTGGGTTCGCTAGTTTGGAATAAACGGTTTCTCTGGAAATCTCTCTTTCTTGCCTCATGGAGGCACATTCCCCCGGTTCCTCAGGGAATCCTAGCCAGATGGTTGGACCGAGCCCAGCTGGGTCATGTGGCATTGAGTTCCACAGCCCCACAGCTGCCAAGTAGACAAAAAGCCGCTTCTGAGTCTGCCAACTCCAGGGGAAAGCAACTAGGCAGCTCGTCTGGGTGATTTATGGCCTCCTGGAAGGCAGGGAAGCTCTGCAGAGCCAAACCACCCTTGGCTGTTGGCTGCTTCGTTGTTGGATTTGGCCCCAAATGCTACCTGGCCCAAAAGGCCTTTTCCACATCTTCCAAATTCAGACACAAGAAGTCCTCAACTTACAACAATAACTGAGATCAGGATTTCTTGCTGTTAAACAAGGCAGTCTCCAAATGGGTGAGCAGTGCGGTCAAGTGGTAGAGAAAGCAAGTAGGATGCTTGGCTGCATAGCTAGAGGTATAACAAGCAGGAAGAGGGAGATTGTGATCCCACTGTACAGAGCGCTGGTGAAACCCCATCTGGAATAATACTGTGTCCAGTTCTGGAGACCTCACCTACAAAAAGATATTGATCAAACTGAACGGGTCCAAAGACGGGCTACAAGAATGGTGGAAGGTCTTAAGCATAAAAATGATCAGGAGAGACTTCATGAACTCCCATCTGTGTAGTCTGGAGGGCAGAATGAAAAGGGGAGATACGATCGAAACATTTAACTATGTGAAAGAGTGAAATAACATTCAGGAGGGAAGTGTTTTAATAGGAAAGTGAACCCAAGAACAAGGGGGCACAATCTGAGGTTAGTTCAGAATCAACGTGAGAAAATATTATTTCACTGAAAGAGTAGTAGATCCTTGGAACAAACTTCCAGCAGACGTGGTTGGTAAATCCACAGACACTGAATTGAAACATGCCTGGGATAAATATATATCAATTGTAAGATAAAATACAGGAAATGGTATAAGGGCAGACTAGATGGACCAGGGGGTCTTTTTCTGCCGTCAATCTTCTATGTTTCTAAACCGGAAGTTCGGGTTTGCCATTGTGCTGTTTTTTGCACTCCGGGGGGTTGAGGGAAGCTTCCTGAAGCCCCGGAGTGCAAAATACAGCAAAATGGGCAAAAAAAACCTTCGCCATCCCCCTCCTCTCCCGTTCCAGACCAATGATCGTCCAATCTCTTCTTGAAAACCTCCTCTAATGGAGCCCCCACAAAACATCTGGAAGTAAACGGCTCCTCTGATTAATTCACAGAATACCAGGGAGTGTTGGAAGGGACCTTGGAGGTCTTCTAGTCCAACCCTCTGCTCGAGCAGGAGACCACAGACGTTTCTCCATGCCGAGAGTCTGCTTGGCTCAGACCAACCTGGGTTTGTTCTGTGGCTGCTGTGTGAAGGCCTGGCCCACATTGTGGGAAGAGGACGGGGGGGGGGGGTAGTTTCCACCTATTTTTCCCAGCGGTTTTTAAAACCCTGCTGCTCTGTTCGGGTCCTTTGAGACCTGAAACAAAATTTGAGACCCTGTGAAAAAATTTTGCCTGCATATCTGAAACTTGAAATTACATGACTTTTTTTCATTTGAGGGGTTCTTTCAAAGGGGGGGGTGGTTGTTTAGTTTTTGCTGAGTTAAATGACTTACACTTGTTCTCCTCCAGGTCCTTTTAGACCCGGAGTAAAAAAAGGTTGGTTTTAGCTACTAGAAGTGGTTTTTTTAATACTTTTTTCACTAGTATACTAATTTGAACATTTCTGAACACAATGAAATGAAACATGAACTGAAAAAATTAATGATTATTTGTTTATTTTGCTCAGAAAAGCCCACCCCTCCAGCTGTGTGCAATTTTTTCTGGCAGGCTAATCTATATATAATTGCACACAGCGGGGGGGGGGCGGAGACCCTTTTCTAAGCAAAATAAACAAAAAAGCATCATTTTTTTCCTTTCATTTTTCATTTCATTATTTTCAGAAATGTTCAAACTAGTATGCCAATGCCAACTGGCAGGCTAATCTATATATAAAGTGAAATAATTGCACCCAGCCAGGGAGAGGAGACCCTTTTCTAAGCAAAATAAACAAATAAGCATCGGTTTTTTCATTTCATTTTTCATTTCATTATGTTCAGAAATGTTCAAATTAGTATGCCAATGCCAAAGGTATTTAAAAAATTCGGCTTTTGCAGGCTAATCTATCTATAAATTGAAAAGACTGCACACAGCCGGGGGTGGGTGGGCTTTTCTGAGCAAAATAAACAAATAAGCATTAATTTTTTCATTTCATATTTCATTTCATTGTATTCAGAAATGTTCAAGTTAGTATAATAGCGAAAAATCCAGTAGCTAAAGCCAACCTTTTTTACTCCGGGTCTAAAAGGACCCAGAGGAGAACAAGTGTGTAGTTTTTGCAAAGAGAACATCACTTAAGGAGAGAAAGTAGCCGAAAAGAAAGTCTTGCCTTCTTTTGCAGATTTTCCACCTTTTGCCCACTTCGCTCCCGGCCGCCTGTGGACTCCCCCTGTCTAAATAAACATGGCCGAGCCATTATGGGCCGGAGATAATGTTGTTTTTTCCATGTCAAAACGATTCCAGACTTCTCAGTTTACCCAAAAAAATCTGTTCTGCCAGGGCCAAGAAATCCAGGCTCAAAGGGGATTCAGTCTCCCCCTCGGTGCCTGGGGGGAAGAGAGACCCCCAGGCTGATCTGTGGTCTGGGGGTCCAGGAGGGGCCGGGCTGCTGCAGGCCAGAGCAGGGCAGAAGAATTCAGCCTCAGAGCCCAGCAAACGGCAGGAACCTTTCCACCCAAAGATTTCTTCCCTTTCCCTTCGTCTCTTGCTGAACGGTGAAGCTTTGGTTTGTTTACTCCAGCCGTTCCTCGCAATCCCCCGTGGCGCCAGCCTGATCCCTGGTTCTCTACGCAGCGGGCACAGCGTTGGCACCTGAGAGGGGCACACCTGCAGGGCTCAGCGGTTCGTGCCAGGACGTCCGGGGCTCAGCAGCTTGGAAGGAAGGGGGGGAGGAACCCTGGAAAAGTTGTAGGGCACTT
>NC_091951.1:354211815-354244315 GCF_031021105.1 Erythrolamprus reginae
AATGAAGGAAATTGCCTAGTCTGTCGTTTTTTAGATTAAAATTATCTATCAAAATTATATTTCAGCTTATTTCTTTTAGTTTTCCTTTTCTTATACAGACTGAATAATTAGTGATTTGAAGGGTGATTTGGGATATTTTACTAATTTTATATAAGAGATTTTACGAACATACTGTTATTCATTGAAAGTATATGTGGTGTTATGAATGCATGTTTTTAAAGTGGAGAAAAAATAAAAAAATTACACATGAGAGTTTTTTTTTTAAAAAGAAGAGAATTCTTGATTGGCCAAGTGTGATTGTGCACACAAGGAGTTTGTCTTTGGTGCATATTGGTGTTTGCTGTGCCGCCACCTGAGCTGGCTTGTTGGGCCCAGGTGCAAGTGCCAGCTTGCCCCTCCCCCCACTTACCTCTTGAAAGCAACCAGGCCCAAATGGGACCCCTGCCCAGAGGGTGGAAGCCCCCCCCCTCTATTCCTGCCACCAATTCCTCCCCCGAGGGCCAATGTTTGCCCAGCGGGAGCAGCTGTTTGCGTTTCCATGAACTCTCGCCCAGTGCAAAGCTGGCGTGTTTTGGTCTCCTTGAAGGGCTTCCTGGTCTTTTGGGAGGGTCTCTCTATAGGAAAGGAGGGAGGAGAGAAAGAAGGAGAGGAAGAGAGAAGGTGGCAGGAAAGAAAGAAAGAGGAAGAGGGAGGGAGGAACAAAGGAAGGAAGGAGAGAGAGGAAAGTTTGAAGGAATGGAAGAGGAATGGAAGGAAGGAGAGAAAGAAAAAGAAGGAAGTGGAAAGAAAATGGAAGGGAAGGAGGAGGGAGGGAGGGGGAGAGGAACAAAGGAAGGAAGGAGAGAGAGGAGAGTTTGAAGGAATGGAAAAAGAATGGAAGGAGGAAAGGAGAGAAAGAAGAAAGGAAGGAGAGAAAGAGGAAGGAAGGAAGTGGAAAGAAAATAAAAGGGAGGGAGCAAGGGAGGAAAGGAAGGAAAAGGAGGGAGGAAGGAAGAGAGGGAGCAGAGAAAGAGGAAGGGAAAAGAAAATGGAAGGGAGGAAAGGAAGGAAGAAAAGGAAGGAAGGAAGGAAGGAAGGAAGGAAGGAAGGAAGGAAGGAAGGAAGGAAGGTCACCAGGCTTGGAACAGTGTCCCTGACCGCCATCCAATTGCAGCCCTCCCCTTCCTGATGTTCTTCCGTCTCCTTTGCTCCCTTAGATGCTGAGCCGGACCGGCTGGGTGACCAGAGGCTGGTCCTTTTGGCCATGGGGCTGGCAGCCGCCTCCCTCACCACATCCGGAGATGGGGAGAAGAAGGTGAGACACCCCCTCCCGTAAAGCCAGGCCTGGGGGCGCTACCTGCAGAGGCCAGTAGGAGGGATAGGGGGGCTTTTGGCGGGGGGGGGGGTTAGAGAAGGGACAAGGGACTGCCAGCCTCCCTGCCCCCACACTGAAGGCCAAAGACCTGGCTGTAATCCCAATCTCAGCTCTGGCCCTTTTCTTCCAGGGACAACCTATGCCGAGCTGGGGAGCGACGTGGCCCTCACCTGTCCCGGAGCAAATCCAAGGTAAGTACCTGTGCAGGCTCATTCTGGTCCCATCCAGGGTGTCTTGTGCAGGATCTGTCCAGCCAAGGTGACCCCTAAGGCAGTGGACGGTGCCTTGCTGTCCATCTCAGCTTACAATGAGTCCATGAAAATCCAGATAGAATAGAATAGAGTAGGGGTAGAATAGAATTCAGAATAAATAGAATACAATACAATACAGTTCCATACAATATAATACAATACACAACAGAATAGAATAGAATATAACATAGAATAGAATAGAGAATAGAATAGAATATAGAATGGAATGGAATAGAATAGAGAATAAAAGAATAGAATAGAATCCGAATGAATACAATATAATGCAATGCAATGTATTGGATTGTCTTTTCACTTGTTGTGAGCCGCCCCGAGTTTTCGGAGAGGGGCGGCATACAAATCCAAATAATAAATAAATAAATAAATAAATAAATACAATACAGTATAATAGAGAATAGAATATGGAATAGAATACAATAGAATGGAATGGATATATTCTTATCTTTTCTTTGATATGTCGTGAGCTGCCCCAAGTCCTCGGAGAAGGGCGGCATAGAAATCCATTTAAATAGATAAATTGAATGGAATGGAATGGAATTTTTTTCTTGGCCACGTGTGATTGGACACACAAGGGATTTGTCTCTGGTGCAGATGCTCTCAGTGGACATAAAAGAAAAGAGACATTTGTCAAGAATCATGAGTACAACACTTAAGGACTGTCACAGGGTACAAATAAACAGGAAACCATCAATATTAATAAGAATCTGAAGGATACAAGCAACAACTTACAGTCATACGGTCACAAGTGGGAGGAGATGGGTGATAGGAAGGATGAGGAAAAACTGGTAGTAATAGTAGTACAGACTTAAATAGTTTGACGGTGTTGAGGGAATTATTTGTTTAGCAGAGTGATGGCGTTAGGGAAAAACCTGTCCTTGTGTCTAGTTGTCTTGGTGTGCAGGGCTCTGTAGTGACGTTTTGAGGGTGGGAGTTGAAACAGTTTATGTCCAGGATGCGAGGGGTCAGTCAATACTTTCTTGCCCCTCTTTTTGACTTGTGCAGTCTACAGGACCTCAATGGAAGGCAGGTTGGCAGCCCTTGTTTTTTCTGCCGTTCTCTCTAACCTTGGTTGTTTGGTGGCCGACGTTCCATTGCCAAGCAGGGGACCCCCATCAGTGCCAGGGAGGGTGTCGTTTCCTCCCTTTCTCTATGCAGCTACTTGCCCTGAGAGTTTTGATGGTGTTGTAGTTTCTCCCTTGTGGACTCCTTGATTGTTGTTTGTCTACCTGATCCTTTGTCTGGTGCTGATGCCTGCTTCTCCACCTGCCAGAAGGGACAGGCACCGGCATTTTCAGGCGAATTCAGCTAACCGCCAACTGTAGTTCAGCAGTTCAAATCTCACCACCGTCTCAAGGTTGACTCAGCCTTCCCTCCCTCTCCCAGGTGGGTCAAGTGAGGACCCAGATTGTTGGGGACAAGAGGCTGATTCTCTGCAAACCACGTAGAGAGGGCTGGAAAAGTACTGGGAAGCAATAGATAAGTCTAAATGTTATTGCTATGGCTATTGTTTCAGTTGTGCCTTTTGAAGGGGGGTGCAAAGGTGGACATGTTGACAAACCAGTTTAGATTCATTTCCCCTCTTTGCTTGTGGGGTGTAGAGTGAACGTTTTTTACAAAACCTAGTCTGAGAGACGCAGCCTTGCTGTGGGTTCTCAGTGTTTTTGTGTGTTTGGGGGCAAGAGTTTTTTCAAGAGGCTCCTGGAGTTTATGGCTTGTGTAGTCTGAGTGAGCATCCAGGGTCATTAGACGCATTGGGGGGGGGGTCAGCTGCTTCTTTGAGCTGTTTTTTCCATCCAGCTGGGCCGCTTATCAGAGGTTTGTGTGTGACCCTGCTGGGCAGAGATGCTGTGCTAGGTGTTTCTGCAGAAAGAGCACCGGATCCCTACCGGACGTTTGCCTCCATGCAAATGTCTCTCAATTTAACGGCTTTCTGGAGCATTTGACGCCCATGCGTGGCCCCCATTGCGTCTCTGATGCTCTTGGATGTTTTCTGGTTGTTAAGTATTAAGGAATGTGCAGAGTAAACCTGGAGTTACTAAGGTTGCACAGAGGAAACGTGGAGGTAGCAGATAATCTAGCTCAGTGATGGCGAACCTTGTTTTCCCTCGGGTGCCGAACGTGTGTGCATGCACGAGTGACCACACACATAATTCAATGCCTGGGGAAGGCGTAAATTCCCCCCCCCCCCGAGGCCCTTTGGAGGCCTAAAACAGGCCGTTTTCCAACCTCTGGTGCACCTGGTAGGCCCGTTTTTCGCCCTCCCAGGCTCCAGAGGCAGAAATGCCCTCCCTCGTCCCCCCCGGAGGCTCTCCGGAAACAAAAAATGCCATCCCAGAGCTCCAGGCGAGCTGAAACTCAACTGACTAGCGTGCACATGAACATTGGAGGTGAGCTCTGGTAATGGCTCCATGTGCCACTTGGGGCAGCCGTGCCATAGGTTCACCATCACTGATCCAGCTGATAGCCCAGAGATACAAGCAGTAATTCAGAACATCGGATACATGAAGTGTATAAACATTATTTACTTTGGCAAACACCTGAGTCAAGAACAATCCTAGTCATATGCAATTACTGTATTTCTCGGAGTATAAGACGCACCTTAGTTTTTGGGGAGGAAAACAGGGAAAAGAATCTGCTCACCAGGTGTCCATCTGGCCAGCGTCCATAGTCTGGTCAGCTTCAGCACATTATTTTATCCCCTTTTTTGGCTCTTGTGCCTCCCCCACACACATGCCCACACACCCCACATTGCCCCCCATGTATACGCCTTTCTGAAGCCTGGCAGGTGAAACAAATGCTTCCCTGAACCCTCCGGAGTGCAAAAACAACACAACAGGCAAACCGGAAGTGCGTTTGTCTGAACTTCCAGTTTTTTCATTGAGGGAAATTTTTTTGCCTCCAGGGCTTCAGGGAAAATTCCTTGAAGCGTCCAGAGGGCACTTTCCCAAGGCCGAAAATCAGCTGGCCAGGGCACATATGCGTACTGGAGCTGAGACAGGGCAAAGTCTCGTGGTCCCTCCGATATGGCCCTCTCGTGTGCCATAGATTCACCATTAGGGTCCCAGACAGTATTGAGCAGCCAAACTTTTTACTGCCACACTGTGGGTGTGGCTTATTTTGTGGGTGTGGTTTAATGGTCATGTGATCAGGTGGGAGTGGCTTGAACAATCATCATCGTTCAAGTGAACTGTTAAGTCCTTGACTTACAACCTCACCAGTGTCGCTCGCTGGGGTGACAATTTCCTTCGCGTTTCCCGCGCTCTCCTTCCTGGGTCCCCCCTCCACCTCAGGCTGGGTAGCTGGACGAACGGGGGCTGCCAGAAGCATCAATGCTGCCAGCGCCGCTTCCACCCACGTCTTCTGCTTGCACTGTAGGTGGGAGGTGGCCGCGTGAGGCTGGAGGGGAGCCAGGCAGGAGAGAGGGAAGCTCGTCCGAGGACAGGAGGGAGGAAAGAGGAAAAAAGCAAGGAGCACAGACGCAGCAGCAGCAGCAGGGGGAAAAAGGAGAATTGAGTGGAGACCAGTAATCCAGGAAGTGACAGCCGCCAATCAGCTGGAGCAGCGCAAGCATCTTCATTTCCGCCGGTGGAACTGCACTCCACCCCGTCCTGCCTGCTGCCCACCCAGGTCCTAGACCATTTCAGACAAGGGGCTCAGTCTTCTAGTTCTTTAGTTCCTTTTGTTAATTCATGAATCTCACTAATAAAGTAGTTAATTGCTTTAGTTCTCTGAAGGCTGGCCGGGGAGTTTCTTCTTGAAGGCAGCTGCAGGGGGAACCTCAACAGCGATGGGAGGGGGGACAGCATTGGAGGCAGTCGGTGGGCCCCCCTTTCAGAGAAGGCCAATCAGTTGGGGCCACCACTCAGCTTCTCCTTGGCAGCAATTGTTGGGCACCCCATTCAGAGAGAGGGAGTCACCTGCGGGGGATTTGCAGCTTAGACTTAATACTTAATACTAATAACAACAGTGTTGAAAGGAACCTTGAGGGTCTTCTAATCGAACTCCCTGCTTAGGTAGGAAACCCTACACTACTTCAATTTCTGCCTAAAAGCTTCCAGTGTTGGAGCCTTCACAACTTCTGGAGGCAAGCTGTTCCACTGATTAATTGTTCTAACTGTTGGGAATTTTCTCCTTACTTCTAAGCTGCTTCTCTCCATGTTTAGTTTCCACCCATCACTTCTTGTCCTACCCTCAGGTGCTTTGGAGAATAGCCTGACATTCAAATCTTCGTGGCAACCCCGGAGATACTGGAAGGCTGCTATCATGTCTCCCCTGGTCCTTCTTTCCATCAGACTAGCCAGGCCCCAAAGCGGATTTATTGTCGCTTTTCATGGACACTAATGGACACTTTTAATGAACACTAATTGGCATACATTAAAATGAAATTTCATTGCACGCAACTCTCAAAGGGTCACCACTTCCAATATTCGCTCCATAAAGATGACAAATAAATAGATAAATACAAAATCCTGCATAGACTCACCAATATTTATAGAGCCTTTGTCGTGCAGTGGTTAGAGTGCAGTCCTGCAAGCTACTTCTGCTGCTCACCGGCTGCCAGAAGTTTAGCAGATCGAATCTCAGGAGGCTCCAGGTTGACTCAGCCTTCCCTCCTTCCCTGGTGGGTCAAATGAGGACCCAGATTGTTGGGGGCAAGCGGCTGATTCTGTAAACCGCTTAGAGAGGACTAAGCACTGTGGAGATGTATATAAGGCTAAATGCTATTGCTATGGATGGAAGGGAGGGAAAGAAGATGGAAGGAAGGAAGGAAGGAAGGAAGGAAGGAAGGAAGGAAGGAAGGAAGGAAGGAAGGAAGGAAGGAAGGAAGGAAGGAAAGAGTCTCTGTGGAACAGTGGTTAGAGTGCAGCACTGCAGGCTCCTTCAGCTGACTGCTAGCAGTCCTCACCCCTGGTCCAGGTTGACTCAGCCTTCCATCATTCTGAGGTGGGTCAACTGAGGACCCAGATTGTTGGGGCCAAGAGGCTGACCCTCTGCAAACCTCTTAGACGGGGGTGGAAAGCCCTGCGAAGCAATAGATAAGTCTAAATGTTACTGCCATTGCTAAAATGTTCATAATGGATGGGGGTGGGGGATTCTGTGTGCGTACTATATGTTACATAATATATAGAGCTAGAGTGGTTATAGTGCCAGCACTGCAGGCATCTTAAGCTACCTGCTAGCTGTAGTTCAGCAGTTCAAATCTCACCAGCGGCTTAAGGTTGACTCAGCCTTCCGTCCTTCCAAGTGAGGATAAAATGAGGACCCAGATTGTTGGGGGCAAGAGGCTGATTCTGTAAACCGCTTAGAGAGGGGTGGAAAAGCACTAGGAAGTGGTACGTAAGTCTAAATTGCTATTGCTATAATGCCATTGTTGTATGATTTGACCTTAAGACATTTTTTGAGGCTGTGGGGTGGGCCCCCTGGTTCGCTCTCTGCAAGACCTCTCCTCCTCCTGCCAACAGTCGTTCTCCTTGGTCTTACAATGGCTCTTCTGTGTCCTCAGCTCTGGGACCACATGGCAATGGAATGAGGGGTCCGGGCTCCCCAACGACTCCAGGGTCTGGCAGGGCCAGCTGCTCTTGAGCCACGTGGACCTCTCCTCCGAAGGCCTCTACAGCTGCCAGGATGGCGGTGGCGTCTTCTGGCCTCCGTGGCACTACGAGTTGGCCGTAAGTCTGGGTCTCATGTGGGGGAGAATAATATTTGCTTGGGGGTGGGGGGACATTGTTAAGGACTTTGCAGAGTGGCCCCTCAGTTATCAAGGATACATATTTTTCGGCGTATAAGATGTTGGGGCAGAGTCTTGCACATGTGGAAGGCAACCCCACCAACTAGCCACAGCTCACAACTACACCTAATTGAAGTCTTCATTGAAAAACACTGCAGCAGGCTTTCTTGTAAAAATATATTTTACTTTTCTTCTTAGCAAATAAACTATCACAATACTATTGTACAACTCCTATTACATCCACCACTGCAACCACCCACAAAGCAGTAACAATTAACCCACTAACTACTAACCACAAAACTACAAACCATTAACTACAAAATCACAAGCCACTGAGCACAAACCACACCCATGTAAGGGTGCTATTTCTTTTATATAGGTTACAGCCAATCAGGTTGCAGCACAGTTAGCAGACCCATGATTACATACTGGTTATGGCTTAGCATTTCCTATGGTGACAGGCCATTTTCTTGCATTGCAATATTGCTTCAAGAAATAAACTTATTTCTGACATAAAGACACACCTGGGTTTTGGGGGAGGAAAATAGGGGAAAGAATCTGCTCACCAGGTATCCCTCTGGCTAGCATCCTTAGACAGCACATTATTTTGTAGAAAACAATAGTTTTACTCTTCAGTGCAAAATATCTTCTGCCTCAGTCTTCTTTGTACAGGAACTTTACATCAGCTATATTCAGCTTACGTACAAGTAGATACTCAATCAATCCAGGTTACAAGTAGATACTAAACCAATCCAGGTTTCTTTGTATCACAATCACTACTCTACTCAATATCTAACTCACGCTCAAACTGCTCCAGCCAGCCAACTATCAACCACCACCATCAACAGCAAACAGCAGCAGACAGAAGATAATTGTGGTGAAGTTGATTTGCATCTTATAATGCTGTGGCCCAATCAGGTTGCAGTTCACACCCTATGACTCAGCATTAACTTGTTTACATTCTGTTTTTACCTTATATGGTAATACAATGAACTATCACCCGGATTGCTAATCCTGACAACCCTTCCCACCTATTGTTGCAGGGGTCCCTGGACCACCCTACGTTTCCTGCCGAGCTTCCAACTATGATAACTTCTCCTGCTTCTGGACCCCCCAGCATTGAGACACACCTGCCCACCAGATACATCACCAGCTACCTGTAAGTTCCAGGGAGATTCTCCATCATCTGGGTGGTGGTCTTCCCAAAGGTGTTTTTTCCAAAAGGCAACTGGACAAAATAACAAGAGTCAAAAGGGACCCTGGAGGTCTTCTAGTCCAGCCCTTTGCTCAGGCAGCAGACCCTCTTAAGATTCCATCCAAATGGTTGTTCAATCTTCTTCTTAAGAACCTCCAGTGATGAAGTACCCAAAATCCACTGGATTGTAGTTCTAACCATCAGGAAATCTCTCCTTACTTCCCATGTTGCTTCTCTCCTGGATTAGGGCTTGTAAGTTGACCATTCAGGAGACTTAAGACCTCTAGAAAGTCCAGAAAATTGTTAAGTTGCCTTTTGGAAAAGGTACCTTCAGGAAATCTATCTGCATATAATCGGTGAGTGTGTGATGGGTTGTGTAGGAGTTGGTGGAGCTGAGGAGGGCTCTGAAGGGCTCTTTGTGTGTGGGTGTCTATGGAGGGCAGGAGCATTTATGGGTTCATCTATGGGGCCAGGAGCATTTTGGAGGGGGAGTTGGAGGGACGTTTTGCTTCCTCCTTCCTGTATAGCATTGAGCATAGCAATAGCATTTAGACTTATACACCGCTTCATGGTGCTTTTACCAGCCCTAAGCGCTTTACAGAATCAGTATACAGTGGTCCCTCTACTTACGAACTTAATTCGTTCCATGACCAGGTTCTTAAGTAGAAACGTTCTTAAGTAGAAGCAATTTTTCCCATAGGAATCAATGTAAAAGCAAATAATGTGTGCAAACCCATTAGGAAAGAAATAAAAGTTCAGAATTGGATGGGAGGAGGAGGAAGAAGAGGAGAAGGACAGTCGCTGCCCAGAGCGAAGGGAGTGTTTCTTTTCTCTGGGTGCTGGCAGAGGTTTATTCCCTCTCCAAGTGCCCAGAGAAAGGAAAATGTTCTGTTCGCTCTGGGCTGCCAAAGCCTCCTCAAACGCCACCCGAAAGGCTCCTCTGGCAGCCCAGAAAAACCCGAGATGGCCGGGATTAAGGGGGAATGGCAGGAAACTGGGCCGGGCCTTCGTGCCGCTCCCAAATTTCCTGGGAATTTTTTTCCGGCTCGGGTTCTTAAGTAGAAAATGGTTCTTAAGAAGAGCAAAAAAAATCTTGAACACCTGGTTGTTATCTAGAAAAGGTCTTAAGTAGAGGTGTTCTTAGGTAGAGGTACAGCTGAAGAACTTCTAATATAATAACAGGAGTTGGGACCTTGTAGGTTGTCTACTCCAACTCACCCCACCCAAGCAAGAGACCCTTCATCCGTGATGGCGAACTATGGCACATGTGCTACAGGCAGCACATGGAGCCATATTGGAGGGCACATAAGGCATTGCCCTATATCAGCTCCAGTGTGCATGCTTGTGTTACCCAGCTGACCTTTGGCCTTGGGGAGGCTTCAGAGAAACCTCCAGAGTGCAAAAATACCACCCAATGGGCAAACCCGGAAGTTTGGAAAAACGCATTTCCTGTTTTTCTCTCCCTCTGGGCTTCAAGAAGCTTCCCTGGAGCCTCCAGAGTGAGAAAAACAGCACGACAGGCAAACCGGAAGTCCGTTTTTTTCCAAACTTCCAGTTTGCCTGTTTGGCTGTGTTTTTCAGCGTCCCAGGCTTCAGTGCGGCCTCTCCGCATGTGCGGAGATGGGAGGATTGTGCACATGGGCAGGAGCAGCGCGTTGTGTGTGTGTGTGCACCATGCGTGGGGGGGAGGAAATGGGTTGCACACACGAACACAGAGACACCCTTTTGGCCTGCGCAGAAGCAAAACCATTCTGGGATGCGCACGCAGGGGAACAGAAGCTGTGCACGCAACACAACTTTCACTACCGATGCGCTGTCCTCGGTCCATACCAGTAGCAACTCAGTACTGGTCCAGTTGGATCTCTCCTCTTTTTCCTTCTCTCCTTTCTCACTCCCTCTTTCTCGTTTCTCAGGATGAAACATCCGTCGGAGGTGACAAGTCGAGGTAGGTCCTCCTGCCCGTTGGCAGGTCCCATCTCGTCCGGCCTTTTCCTGGCCCATCTCTGCGCCCCCGGCCCCAGATCATCCCCCTTTGCATCCAGAGTTCTGCCCGGCTCTAGGATTGTTCATCATAACCTTGGAGAGCCCTCCGTCGGTTTCTTCTATGCCTGGGAAAAGCTGCGTTGATCACAGGTGTTGAGAAGAAAGCGCAGGTCGCAATCAAAGCATTATGCACTCCTATGATTATCGTTATTATGTATTATTATGGGAATTGCTGTTTACCCAGACTGCAAAAAGTTTTGACTGGATTTAATGATGTTTTCTTTTCTGGATTCTCCCCAAGGATCCAAAAGAGCAAATTTATTTTATTATTTATTTATTTATTAGATTTCTATGCTGCCCTTCTCGAAGTGACTCAGGGTGATATGATACGAATGATACAGTTAGAAGATTCTTCTGGTGGTTCTGGTCAGGGGTGGGATTCTCCAAAGCACCTCAGGGTAGGACAAGAAGCAAGGGGTGGAAACTAAACAAGGAGAGAAACAACTCTTAACAATTAATCTGTGGAACAGCTCGCCTCCAGAAGTTGTGAAGGCTCCAACACTGGAAGTTTTTAAGCAGATGTTGGATGACTATCTTGGTGTAGGTTTTCTTGCCTACGCAGGGAGTTGGACTAGAAGACCTCCAAGGTCCCTTCCGACTCTGTTTTTGTTGTTGCTACTGCTGCTGCTGCTGTTATTATTATTATTATTATTATTATTCTTATTATTATTATTATCCAAGCAAATAATAAGTCCCTTCTTATGGATGCATGAATCAATCATCTTGCCCACTGCAAGTGTTGAATTGGATGACCCAATAGTTGCAGGAATTGAGTCCTTTGGGATTGGGCAGGAGAGAAGTCGCATAAATAAATATGACTAGTTTCATGAAAAGAAGGACTAATAGTGACATGAGAGCAGGCTTCCAATACTTGAGGGGCTGACACAAAGAGGAAGGAGTCAAACTATTCTCCAAAGCCCCTGAGGTAGAACAAGAAGCAATGGGTGGAAACTAAACAAGGAGAGAAGCAACTTAGAACTAAGGAGACACTTCCTGACAGTCAGAACAATTAACCAGTGGAACCGCCTGCCTGCAGAGGTTGTGAATGCTCCAACACTGGAAGTTTTTAAGCAGAGGTTGGATAACTATTTGTCTGAAGTAGTGTAGGGTCTCCTGCCTCAGCAGGGGGTTGGACTAGAAGACCTCCAAGGTCCCTTCCAACTCTGTTGTTGTTGTTGTTGTTGTTGTTGTTATTATTATTATATTAAAATTAAATTAAATGCTCACCATGTTGATTGCCAAGCCAGGCAACCTCTTCCCCAGATTTGTCGACTGGCGTCTGGGGATGGTGTCCAACCACCTGGTCCTCCCTCCTTGTCCGAGAGATGAGGGGCCAACGCTTCCTCTTGCCTTTCTGCCTGCAGGTCCCGGCCAGCGCTGTGGGTCGCTGCGTCCAGGATCCCAGCCTCCCCCTCTCCTGCACTGTCAGCAAGTCCCAGTTCTGGAGCTCATACCGTGTGAATGTGACGGAGGTGAACCCGCTGGGCTCCAGCTTCACTCTGCTGGACATCATCGCTCACAGCATCAGTAAGCCCCCCCCCTCCGTCCTCGCTTAGTGACCAGCCACCAGGGCGTTGAGTGGAGTCGTTGCTAAGTGAAGCTGCCAACATGCTTATGGCCCTAGTTCAGCTTTCCTGCTGCTTTACAGTTAATCCTCAATTTACAACCACAACTGAGCACAACAGGCTTCTGTTGCTAAGTGAGACAGTTAGAAACACAGAAGATTGATGGCAGAAAAAGTCCATCTCGTCTGCCCTTATACTATTTCCTGTATTTTATCTTAGGGTGAATCTATGTTATCCCAGGCATGTTACATTCAGTGACTGTGGATTGACTAACCACGTCTGTTGGAAGTTTGTTCCAAGCATCTACTACCCTTTCAGTACAATAATATGAGTAGTAGATCCTTGGAACAAACTTCCAGCAGACATGGTAGATAAATCCACAGGAACTGAATGTAAACATGCCTGGGATAAACATTGATCCATCCTAAGATAAAATACAGGAAATAGTATAAGGGCAGACTAGATGGATCATGAGGTCTTTTTCTGCCGTCAGACTTCTATGTTTCTATGTTTCTATAATATTTTCTCCCGTTGCTTCTGATCTTTCCCCCTACTAACCTCAGATTGTGCCCCCTTGTTCTTGGGTTCACTTTCCTATTAAAAAAACACACACCAGCCAGAATACCCTTCCTCCCCTGCCAGAGTGGATGGGTGTGTGGGGCAGGCCAGTTCCCCTAGGAGAGGGCGTCTCAATGTTCCTAGATAAATGGCGCTTGGGCCAGATAATTGGGGGGAGGGAAAGCAATGGGGAGCCCTAGTTTGTTCCCCCTTCTCATCTTCTCCCTCTGTCCCCCCTCCAGCCAAGCCGGACCCGCCTGAGCATATACGGGTGGAGCCGGTTGCCCCTGGCCCCCCGGCGGCTGCGGGTCAGCTGGGAGTACCCCTCTTCCTGGCCCAGGGAGCCCTACTTCCAGCTCCACTTCCGCCTGCGCTACCGGCCTCTCCTTCACGACGCCTGGTCCATGGTGAGTCCAGAGGGTGCATGTGAGGGGAGTCTCTTAAGTGTGTGGGGGAACTCCCTGCTTGCACACTGATCCTTTTTGGGGAGGGGGGGTTATGTATGTTTCTCCACATTAGAAACATACGTAACATGACATATGCCTTAATATTCATATATTAGCACTTAAATATGTTCTCTCCCAGCAACCAGCCCCCCCAAGAAATAGGTCCACGCACACGGCTTTGGCAAGATTTAAGCATGTAATTCTAATAATCTAGTATCAGAAAGGGTAACTGTGTAAAATGCATCAGCAAAGCAAGAATAACTCCGTACTTGTCAGCTGTTCATTGAAGTTTCAAATATAGATCCTAAACTCCTAAATAGTTCTCTTTGATCCAATCTCTACTTCACACGTTTTAACCTCAGTTAACTATTCAACTTCTTTTACTGTTTTGTATTTATTCCTATTGTATTTGTACCGCTGTTGTAAGCCACCCTGAGACCTTCGGGATTGGGTGGCATAGAAGTCGAATAAACAAACAAGCAAACAAACAAACCTGACTCAATCGAGTTGGCAGGAAGCCCGGACATCAAGATTTCACCTTAGTTTGAAATTCACCTAAATAATCTAAGAGTCAAATGCAAACAGTCCCTAATATTAGAAAGTTGACTTCTGCACTCGCTCATCACAAGACTAACCCTTATATAGCCAAAAGGCGTGGCCATGTTCTAGAGATCTACTCATGCAGAGACCTCCTCCTGCTCAGCCATCCTGCCTTCTGACACTCCTGCTTACTCTGGCATCAAGAAGAGGCTTGTGCCAAGTACACTGGCCTAGGATACTAACCCATGCCTGTCCCTCGATCATCAGAATCCATGATCAGCTGAGCAGGACACGAACGGACCACAACAAAAAAGCAATTGATCCATTTCAATTCAGCTAAATAATTCACCAACACAACTTTTAGTCATCTTCTTTATCTCTCCAGGTCTTTTCTTTGTTTCTCTTTCCGGGAGTCTTCCGACCTTCAACAAAAATTAATCTTTCTGTTCATGGCCGCTGCGGCTTGGATGGCTTTTGCAAGACCATATCCACTGCTGCCGGTCAAGGGCCCTAAATTGTTTCTCTGTGGGGTTTGGCAACCCCCAAACTGATTGCCGATAGCGTCCCTCTTCTTTACCACCCCTCCAGGGCAGTTCCAACATGATTCTGACTGAACCAGTCCCCAAGCGACAGGGATTCGGGGTTCCCCTGTGGAGCATGGGGAACTTCGTATCACCGGAGCACTTGGCCACACCCCTCTCCACACCTATATCCTATGTGTCCTTCCCAGAATGCAACCCGTGCATTTGGGGTGGCTGGTGGAGGGGGGCAGTCTGTTCAGAAGGGCTGGGGGTCCAGGTGGGCTGCCAAGTCAAGAAATGATGGGAGCCACCTCTTGACTTGGCAGGTGGAGACCAGCAACATGTCCGAGGTGATCACAGATGCCATCATAGGCCTGGAGCACACGGTCCAGGTGAGCGCAAAGGACTTCCTGGACGCAGGCAGCTGGAGCGAGTGGAGCCCGGAGGTCCGAGGCTGGCCGGCTGCAGGTGAGGGCAGGGAAAGTGAACCACCTGGAGGGAATGGGGAGGGCAGTGGGAAAGGGCTGGGATGGAGTGTGGTGGGGGAGTAAATCTTGAGCAGGTATTAAAATAGGAAAGACCTGCAAATGGACCTTGACTTACAGTAACAATTTGGCCAAAAATTTCTGTTGCTAAGCGAGACAGTTGTCCAATGAATTTTTGACCATTTTACCTCCTTTCTTGCCACAGTCTTTAAGTGGATCACTGCAGTTGTCAAGTTAGTCACAAGATTGTTAAGTGAATCTGGCTTCCTCATTCACTTTGCTTGTCAGAAGGTTGTACAAGGGGTCTTGTGACAACCCCCTCCCCAGGACATGGCAACCGTCATAAACTGTCTGGATTTTTATCAATGCAGCAGTGCATCCTGCAACAGCCGCTAGTGTGAAAAATGGCCATTGTAACTCTGAATCGTCACCAAATGAATGGTCCTAAGTCAAGATCTAGCTGTGTTTGCAGAGATTAACAATGTTGCTGCCCAGGTATCTCCTTCTCGGTGGAGAGGTGGGCTCCAGAGCTGTGGAGCAACAGGGCTGCAGGTTCTGGGCCTGGTGAGATCGCTCTGGGGGTCCTCTAGGGATATTAGTCAGCCTTCTCAGTCGCTACAGCATGGGTGGGCAACTATGTAACATTAGGACCTGTGGACTTTATCTCCAGTCGAAGTCCCCATTTCCTAAAGTTCCCATCGGTTGCCCATTCCTGCTCTTCATGTAGCCAGTGGGTCAGGCAGCGGGGATGACTGCGTCCCCCACTTTGCATTTTCTCAAGGGTCCAATTGTGGGTCTCTCCCTCCTGCAGGACGGGTCGCTAAGCCCAGTGAAGCTGCTCCGGACACCGTTGAACTGGACCCATCAGCTGAAGAGCCTTCTCCAGCCCCCGATGAGCCAGTCGGTATGTGGGAAGGGAGGCTAAAACTGAGGTCAGATAGGAGAGCAAGTCCAGTGATGCTGACACTCCAGTCCCAGGACGTTTGCTTTAAAGGATTGAGATCTCTGCAAAGATCTTTAGATTCCCCGGGATGTGGGGGGCAAAACAGCTCCCATCGTTGTGGTGGTCTGTGGCCTCTTCCTGGCCTGGTCTGGATTGGGCCTCACTGCCTCTGCCCTCGGCTTGTAAGGGGCAGGGTGACAGCTGACGGGTGCCCGCAAGTTGATGGAGATGAAGGGATGTGTTCTATCTCCAGCAGGACACGGGGATTCTCTGGAGAAAATAGCCACGCTGGTGTCGCTGGGGGTCTTTGCCTTCTTTGCCTTGGTGGCCCTGCTGCTCTCTGCCTTTCTAGTGTGGTAGGTGGAAAACCTGGAGATGGGATGGCCGGGTTGGAGAGCCTGCTTGCCCCCTGGGCTTGGCAAGGAACCTGGGTCTGTGCTGGGACGGGGGACCGGGAGAGGCCTTGCAGGAGGCAATTCCTCTGTGGCGGTTCCGTCCTCCGGGTCGTGGGGATCTCAACGGAGCTTTTCAAAGAGGCAGCTGGGACGGTCTTGGGTTTTTAACTCCAAATAGATTTTGCTTCTCATCCAAGGAGCTTCCCAAGAATGAGCCTCTTGAATGAGGATTCAATTCAATTCCATTATTCGATTTATAAGCCGCCCATCTCCAAAATGGATTCTGGGCAGCGCACGACAATAAAAACAATTTAATTTAATTTAATTTAAATTTAACTTCTATGCCACCCAATCCCATAGGACTCGTTGCACAACAATGTACAATGAATAGAACCCCCAAATTTTAAAAAACTCACCTATCAATCATTTGTCAAAGCAAAATGTTTTTAAGAAAAACGCCAACGAAGTCCTGTTGCTTTTTGGGAAAAGGACCTTGAAGTGGTGGGGGCTTGTTGGGAGAACTCCTCCATCTTTTCTTCTCCTCTCTTTCCGTGGAAAGGATCCGAGCGAAGAAGCAGAGCAAAGAGGCCGACAAACACCAGGAACTCCTGGCAGCTGCCACCCACCTGAAGGCCTTGCCAAGTGAGTATAGCCCCGGCCCTCCCCCACCCTCCCCTCGGTCAGTGGGACCCCCTCAAGAAGGGGGCTCAGGTCCCATGCAGGGAACAATGGCTCAGACTCAATCCTGACAAGATGGAGTGGCTGTGGATTCTGCCTCCCAAGGACAATCCCATCTGTCCGTCTATTACTCGGGGGGGAGAGATTTTTGACCCCCTCAGAGAGAGTCTGCTACTTGGGCATCCTCCTTGATCCACAGCTGACCTTGGAACACCATCTTTCGGCTGTGGCAAGGGGAGCGTTTGCACAGGTTCGCCTGGTGCACCAGTTGCAGCCCTATCTGGACAGGGAGTCTCTGCTGACAGTCACTCATGCCCTCATCACCTCGAGGTTCGACTACTGCAATGCTCTCTACATGGGGCTACCTTTGAAAAGTGTTCGGAAATTTCAAATTGTGCAGAATGCAGCCGCGCAAACGGTCATGGGCCTCTCCAGACATGCCCGCATCTCTCCAACACTGCGGACTGCATTGGTTACCAATTAGTTTCCGGATGCAATTCAAAGTGTTGGTAATGACCTATAAAGTCCTACATGGTATCAGGCTAGATTACGTATGGGACCGTCTTCTGCCGCATGAATCCCAGGGTCTGGTTAGGTCCCACAGAGTTGGCCTTCTCCGGGTCCCATCGATGAAACAATGTCGTTTGGCGGGGCCTAAGGGAAGGGCCTTCTCTGTGGGGTCCCCAGCCCTCTGGAATCAGCTCCCCCCAGAGTTTTGTACTGTCCTCCTCACCTTCCGCCAAAGTCTGAAGATTCATTTATGTCACCAGGCATGGGACAATTAGATCTTGTCCCTTGGACAACGAATTTATTTATTGGATTTGTATGCCGCCCCTCTCCGTAGACTCCGTAGAATGATTCTATGGTTACTGTATGAATGGACATCTTCAGATAAACAGCCTAAAGTCCTACACATAATAAGTCTGAATAGCAATCCAAATATTACCAAGTGCATAGTCTTTCTTACCAGTTGTCTTTGTCACAATCAGTAAACAAAGATATCAAGCCTAAAGACATTTTAGCTGATAAACATAAGCACAATACAAAGAGATTGCAGAGCTAATCTAACAGTGAGTAGACAGACAAAGAGAAACAGAGAGGATGAATAAGATATAAACTCTTAGCTCCCTGTTGTGGCAGTCCGCAACACCTGCAGCCAATATATTGCCAAACCAACAGTTATGGAGAGAGTCCTAAGAAAGACTTCCAAGATCCCTTCCAACTCTATTATGTTAGTCAGATGTTGGTTTCTGTTCTGTCTTGACTGCCCCGTTCTCTCTCTCTCTCTCTCTCTCTCTCTCTCTCTCTCTCTCTCTCTCTCTCTCTCTCTCTCTCTCTCTCTCTCTGCAGAAGGCCCCATCTTCTAGCACAGCTCTGCCGTCACACTTGGCAGGTCAGCCGCCTCCCCAGCCAGGGGACCAAGGACCTCACCCACTGCAGCTGCTGCTGATTCTCCAGGGCACGACGTGACCCGGGCACTCTGCCCATCCGAGCCGCTCCTCGGGCCTGCTGCTTGTCTGCTGGAACTTGGCATCGGTGGTCTCCCCTCTGCCGCAAATGGGCTGCTGCCTTTGGACTCGTTGGGGAGCAGCCAAATTGGAGACTGGGGTGCCGTTGGCGGAACCGAGCTCCTGGCACCCTCCCGTCCCTCCAGTGGGGTCAAGCTCGGCAGGCGGGAGGAGCCAGGCCGTGCTGAGAGAGGGGCCAGCCTGGCAGGAGACCTGGAGGAACTTTGGGCACCAGGGCGGAAGGACAGCCTGCCAGGGCAGAGGCAACGGCAGAGACCTTCCCGTTATGCCAGTTGCGCGGCTGTATGTGTGCATTTGTGTGCGGGTTACATCTCTGCTTGGTTCGGTTCAAGAGAATTAAATTTCAAATGATTTTTTTAATGAATCTTGGGCAGTGCAAATCTTCCTTGCCTGGAGGAGAAGGTGGCCACGGGGGTTCTGCTCGGAGCCTTGTCTGGACGGCCGGACTCCCTGGCCAAAGGGCTGAGGACACACACACCGCTGCCTCTTACAGTGCCTGCTAATTGTGGCAGCCAAGTGCCACCTGCAAACGCCAGAGGAACATTGGCAGAGCGGTTGGCATGTCCCGTACAGCAGTGTTTCCCAACCTTGGCAACTTGAAGATATTTGGACTTTAACTCCCAGAATTCCCCAGACAGGTTGGGAAACACTGCCGTAAAGGCAGAGGGCAGAATCCCTAGGGCAGGGATGGCAAAACTTTTCTGCCCACATCCCTTCCATCTCCCCCCATGCATGCGCACACACACACCCCACGCTGCCCCTCACGTATGCGCACAGGCCTTTCTGAAGTCTAGTAGGTGAAAAAAATGCCCAGACAGGCAAAACGGAAGTTCGGGGAAAACACACTTTCAGTTTGTCTGTTGTGTTGCTTTTTGCACTCTTGGAGGGTTCCGGGAAGCTTCCTGAGGCTCCGAAGTGCAGAAAACAGCACAACAGGCAAACTGGAAATTCAGAAAATGCACTTCCGGTTTGCCCATTGAGCTGTTTTTTTCACTCCGGGGATTCAGGAAGCTTCTTTGAATCCTCCAGAGTGCAAAAAACAGTACAACGGGCAAACTGGAAACTCAGAAAATGCACTTCCGGTTTGCCCATTGAGCTGTTTTTTTCACTCCGGGGATTCAGGAAGCTTCTTTGAACCTTCCAGAGTGCAAAAAACAGCACAACAGGCAAACCAAGAGTGTGTTTTTCTGAACTTCCAGTTTGTCAGTTGGGGGATGTTTTGCCTCCAGGGCTTCAGGGAAGCTTCTTGAAGCATCCAGAGGACGAAATGGCCTTTCCCAAGGCCGAAAATCAGTGGCCAGCACGCACATGAACGCTGGAGCTGAAACATGGCAAAGTCTTGCGTGGCCTCTGCTATGGCTTCATGTGCCATCACAGCCCTGGGAAGTTGGGAAGAATAAAACTCGAATAAATAAAATAAAATAAATGAATGGCAAAGGACTTTCAGCCCTGAAGGCGCCCTGGCATGCTGGGGGGGGGGGGGCACCTTTGTGGGCACCCTGCTTGCTTTTCCCCCCAACATTATTATTATTAGTAGTAGTAGTAGTAGTAGTAGTAATAGTAGTAGTAGTAGTAATAGTAGTAGTAGTAGTAGTATTTATTTGATTGGTAAGCCGCCCTTCTTCGAAGACTCCGAACATGCAGGAAGGGAAAGGGGGGGCTGCTTCTCCTTTGGGACCCACCTCTCTTTCCCGGATCCCTGAAACAGCCTCCCAGCCTGGAGGTTCTGAGTTCGAGTTCAAGAGAGATTGGGCTGGAAACTGTCCCAGGGCAGGTTGCAAGAAAGGAGAGGACGGCTGTGGAGAAGACCAGGCTATAGAGACTAGAATCCTGGGGCCGGAAGGGGCCTTGGAGGTCATCTAGTCCAACCCGTTGCTCAAGGCCGGAGTCCTTCTACCTTCCCAGACAAATGGTCCTCAAAGTGATGGAAGCTACTGATGTTGTGTGAATGAAGGACTTTCTGGCTTGCAGGCACCCTGCAAGGGAGGAGAAGGAGATCCATCTCACAGACCAAGGAGCTTTGGGTGGGTGGGGGTCAATCTTTGCCTTCCTCAGCAGAGCCTCTGACCACTCCCCACGGGACAAGAGTTACACTCCTATCAAAGAATTGGTGGGATGCAATCCATTGCAAAGGGATGCCAAAGGAGAAAGGGTAGCATGAACAGTGAAGGAGAAACACTGAAATAATTTTTAAAATAATTTTAAAGGATGATATAGAATTGTCCGGCAGCAAGTTGGCCATGGTGATTTGTCCCATTCTGTCCACAGAGCGTGGGTGGGTGGGTGCAGAGTGATCCTTTGAATAGTGAAAGATACACATACACAGAGGAAAGGTGGAGGTTTTGCAGATATCCAGCTGATAGCCCGAAGATACTAGTAATAATTCAATAATACAATCCAGATACATTCAGTATATAAAATATTATTTACTTTGGCAAATATCTTAGTCCAGAACAATCCTACATATACAATTACATCAGTCAATAACTCCCTATACATATACTGTACAAACTAACAGAGAGGAGAGAGAGAGAGAGAACCACGCTCTTCTGGCTCCCTCTTGTGGCCATCCGTAATACTAGCCCTTAAAGCAATAGTGTTCTAATACATGTAAGCATACATTATTGGTTATTTTATATATTGCCAAACCCAACTAGTTTTGTACATACAGTGATGAGCCACCATTCCCGGTGCCACCAGAATGGGCTGGGAGTGCATGTGCACACGGCTTGAGATTCAGCTTCTGTCTATGCACAGAAGCCCAATCTCGCGCAAGGACGTGCAATTTCCAGCTTTTTCTTGCTTCCATGAATGCGCAGAAACAAAAAAGCCAAAAAACAGTGAAAATCAGCTAAGTTATTCCCGCCGCCTGCCCTGCCCATTTGCCCGCCCGCCGCCTACCTTACCTTTCGCTCTGGTTCTTGCACGATGGCCTCCCCCCCACCGCACCAAGAAGGCCGGGTGGCCCTGGAGGAGACCGGGCGGCCCTGAGCTCCAGCCACGTGGCCCTCTCTCTGCTATCCCACACCACAGGCATCTCTCGGTGGGGCGATGGCACCCTGAGAGAGTTGTGGCCTTCGGGAGCACAGTGCTGCTTCTCCCACCATCGCCACACCGAAAGTTACCTGTGGTGTGGGAGAGCGGAGAGCAGACCACACGGCCAGACCTTGGGCAGGACGCTGTTGCTGCTGGCCTCAGCTGCCACTCTAGACGCTGCAGCAACATTCAGCTGCTGTGCATGTCCAGAAACCGAAATCTCACGCAGACGTCCTTCTAGCGGCGAGATTTGGGCAAAATTTGCTGATTTATTTGCTTCTGCGTATGCACGGAAGCAACAACAGGGGCGATTTTTACTCGAATCGGGCTAGTTTATTTTATTTATTTATTATTTGGATTTGTATGCCGCCCCTCTCCGAAGACTCGGGGCGGCTCACAACAAGTGAAAAGACAATCCAATACATAATCCAATCAACTAAAATATTCAAAAAATTTTTTAAAAAACCCCATATACTAACATACACACACACAAGCATACCATGTATAAATTCAACGTGCCCAGGGGGAGATGTTTAGTTTCCCCATGCCTGACGGCAAAGGTGGGTTTTGAGGAGTTTACGGAAGGCAGGAAGAGTAGGGGCAGTTCTGATCTCCGGGGGGAGTTGGTTCCAGAGAGTTGGTGCCGCCACAGAGAAGGCTCTCCCCCTGGGGCCCGCCAACCGACATTGTTTAGTTGACGGGACCCTGAGGAGGCCCACTCTGTGGGACCTAATCGGTCACTGGGATTCGTGCAGCAGAATGCGGTCTCGGAGATATTCTGGTCCGATGCCATGAAGGGCTTTAAAGGTCATAACCAACACTTTGAATTGTAACCGGAAACTGATCGGCAGCCAGTGCAGACTGCGGAGTGATGGTGAAACATGGGCATACCTGGGTAAGCCCATGATAGCTCTCGCAGCTGCATTCTGCACGATCTGAAGTTTCCAAACACTTTTCAAAGGTAGCCCCATGTAGAGAGCATTACAGTAGTCGAACCTCGAGGTGATGAGGGCATGAGTGACTGTGAGCAATGAGTCCCGGTCCAGATAGGGCCGCAACTGGTGCACCAGGCGAACCTGGGCAAACGCCCCCTAGTTGTGTGTGCACGGCGCATGCACACCCGGCGGTAATGGAGCTACGTTACGCGCTCCATTCCCGCTAGCAGAAAGGCATCCCCGTTGTTCCAGGGCTGGGCCCATCCCTGTGTACATAGTACTAACCGCAATGTATAGACCCCCAACGGCTAGTTTAACATCTTCTGCCCTAGGCCTTGTCCCCCTTCCCCATTTACTGGGGCGTCAAACTCCAAGCTGAGGAGGGGGCCATGGGGAGCAGCACAGACCTTCTGGCCCCTCCAGAGAGTTTGGCTGTGCCAGGCTGGCCGGGGCATGTTCAGAGACCGGGCGGCAGCCAAGCGGTGTGGCGGGAGAGCTGTCAGCCCTTGGCGCATCCAGAAAACGGGTGGAAATTTGCTGAGCTTTAGGTCTGGAATGCCAGATGGGCGGAGAGGCTAAAAATAGCCGGGAACAGGCTCCCCTGCCAGGAGCGGCCCTGGGCGGCCTCCCAGATGGTTCACAGCAGTCCTGCCCTTCCCTGACCACCTGGGATTGTGGGTGAAGGGGAGGACCCAGTAAGGTTCCTTTCTGTAACTCAAAGCTGGGCTTCGGGAGGATGAGGGGCCCTGGCGTTCCTGGGAGGGGGCTCTGGGGTCCTGCCCAGGAAGGAACAGAAGATGCGATGCAGAACTGGGACATCTTAGGCTGCCTGGGCAGAAAGTCTGACGCATGAGACTTACGCTGCTCATATGGATCTTGGAGTCCTGGTGGACAAGCATTGAAATAAGAGCCAGCCGTGTGCAGCAGCTGCCAAAAAAGCCAACACAGTTCTAGGCTGCATCAACAGTGGGAGAGAATCAAGATCATGCAAAGGGTTAATACCACTTTATGAGGCCTTGGTAAGGCCACACTTGGAATCCGGCATCCAGTTTTGGTTGCCCTGATGCAGAAAGGATGTTGAGACTCTAAAAAAAGTGCAGAGAAGAGCAACAAAGAGGATGAGGGGACGGGAGGCTGAAACATATGAAGAACGGTTGCAGGAACTGGGTAAATGGCTAATTTAATGGAAAGAAGGACCAGGGGAGACATGAGAGCAGCCTTCCAGTATCTCAGTGGTTGCCCCAAAAAAGAGGGAGTCAAGCTATTTTCCACCTGAGGGTAGAACAAGAAGCAACAGGTGGAAACTAAACAAGGAGAGAAGTAACCTAGAACCAAGGAGGAATTTTCTGATAATTAGGACAATTAACCAGTGGAACCGCTTGCCACCAGTACTGGTTGGCAGTTGGCATCACCTGTTCCTGGCTCTGTCATCAAATGCCTACCAGGTGCAACACTGCTCGGTGATCACTCCTTTGCCAGAAATTCCAGGCTCCTTCTCTTGAGCAGGAAGGGGGGATTTGGGTGCAGGAAGTAAATAAAAAACAATCTTTAGCCTGGTGATTCTTCGGTTACTTTTTCCCCTGATCAGGAATCAAGGCTCCCTTCAAATATGACTATGTCCTGCCCCCTAGTGGCAGAGAAAAGAGATCAACATTCCTTTCAAGTCTGAGCGGCCCCTAGTGGCAAAGGAGAGAGGTCTCTCAATACTTCTTTTCAAGGTCTGACATGCAGCGTCCCCTAGTGGCATAAGAGAGGTAGCTCAATATTCCTTTCAAGGTCAGACATGCAGCGACCCCTAGTGGCAGAGGAGAGAGATTGATTTCTCAAGGCTCCTTTCAGGTCTGACCATGGATTGGCCGCCTAGTGGTAGAGGAGAGAAATTGCACAAGGTTCCTAAAGTGTAACTAAAGTGCCAGAACAAAGTTGGGAAGCCCGAGAGGCAAACAGAAGGGGCTACATCCAGCTGAAATGAGGCACAGTGGGAACTAGGGACCCTGCAGCTACCCGGGATGAGCCTCAGTGCCCCTTTACACCTAGGTAAGAAAAACCCAACGCATACATACAAACTGGGTGAAACCACACTCAACAGCAGTGACTGTGAGAGGGATATTGGAGTCTTGGTGGACAACCAACTAAATTTGAGTCAGCAGAGTGCAAGCAGCAGTTTAAAAAGCCAATACAATCCTGCGTTACCTGTCACAGGTGTGACATCTATTTAACATAGGCATATAAAAACATGCATATATTCGAATGCAACGTTGTGTCAAAATTTCAAAGCAATTGGTGAAGAACTTTCAGAGATTTAAGATTTTGAACAAACATTTACATTTTTATTTATATAGGTAATTAAGTAAATTGTTCAAATTTCCCGCAGCGAATTGTCCCATGGTGAATTGACCACAGGTAGCTGACCATGGCAAATTGGCAGCAGTGAATTGGCCATGGTGACTTGTCCCTTTCTTTGACGTTTTGGCTGTCACTCGACTGCCCTCTAAACCAACCGGTCCTGGCAATTAGGCTGGGAATCGAAGCCACACAAGGAGTGGCTCATGGGCTCCATTCACAAAGAGCCCCAGGCTCTGCCTTAGGCAGCTTATCCAATTGCAAGCGCCCCCTGCCCCCTGGTTGTGCCATTGCAGACTAGGCCCTGCTGGGGTTTGCAAGGGTTGATCCCTGATTTAGAAACCTCTGTCCAGCTGTGGGCATTTGATCCTCTCTTTCCTACCTGGTTCCTTAAATCAGGGGTCTACAACCTTGGTGACTTTAGGACAGTGAGGGGCTCCTATGGATACGGTCAGATACGCAGAACCGGTAACAAAATTTTGGTCAGGTACGCAGAAGTGGTAGAAAAAATTTAATTTTTTCCCTTTTTCCCCCTTCTGGGTTCTGGGTCTGTTTTTCCTATTACAGTAAATGAGGTGGAATGTGTATAATTTTAGAAGAGCTATGCGCGCATGTGTGTACATACATACAGTTTATATAGTAGATAGTGCATAATTTTGCGTGCCTGGGTGTAATATATATGTACACATACGGCATGTCTACATAGAATTAAATAGTATATTTTGGATGTTCAGTCATAGTCAATATTTGACTAATATTTGACTAATATTTGACCATTTGAGGCAAGGAGAGGCCAGGCACTCTAACCCAAATCCTTGAGGTGAGTGACGTCAAGTTGGCCACCTTTAAGCCAGTCACATGGCCTTTAAGCCACTCCCCAGTCACATGATTGTCAAGTCACTCCCAACTGGTCCCATGGCCAGCAAGCCACACCCACAAAATAAGCCACGCCCACAGTGTGGTAGTAAAAAATATTGCAGCCCTTCACTGCTTTAAGACTCGTGGACCTCAACTCCCAGAATCCGCTGGCTGGAGAATTCTGGGAGTTGAAGTCCAAAAGTCCTAAAGCCACCAAGGTTGGAGACCCCTGCCTTAAATGAAAGGTATTTAATTAATTTATTTTTGTGGTCCACTTTTTAAAATTATTTCTGTAAACAATGCAAGCGGAGGAATGTATCTGACCCCCATTCCTCTTCCTGTTAAATGAAAGATTCCTGAATTGCCACCAATTTGTTTAGGCTTATGGTTATTTTTGTCAGCCCCCAAAGCCTGTAATTGCTCAAGACTTACACCAAGCACAGTTCTCTGGCTCTCAAAAATAGGTCACACCATTCTTTTTTTACACTTTTGCAAAACCTTTATTTGGAAATGCAAAGAGTAGAGATATCATATTTTTAAGTTTTGATTTCTTATATGTTCTATTTTTGTATCGCGGCATAGAAATATAATAAACAGGAAAATTGGTATGGATAAAAACACTTAATATACAAAAAGGTGGAAGATAGTAAATGTGTTAATTAATTAAAGTATATATTATTCAACAGTAACAATTTAATACTAAGGTGATAGAACTATAATACACAAAAAATGAGAATGTAACCACGCTAAACAATATGAATAACTGCAGGAAATACTTTTTGGGGGGGAGGGGAAAGATATAAGTAAGAACTAGACAGCCAAGAGCTTTCTCTCCTATTTTCAGCTATGTTAATTTTTGCATGTTTTTGTATTTCTTTTCTTGTTTGTTTGTTTGTTGTTGCTATGTTGTTCTCTTTGAATTATATATTCACATTTGTAAATATAAGGCTTGTTTACTTTGCTTTTAATCAATAAAAGTATCTATTTTAAATAATTTTTTAAAAGAAAACTAATAAATAAATAAAATAAATAAGAGAGACAAGTAAAGAGACGGGATTATATTTATTAAATTTATAATTTATTAGTTCATTAAATTTATAAGTGATGAACAGGACTGCAAGAAATGTTGGAACGGATTTAAGTGACAGCCTTGAAGTGCAGTTTCCCAGGCTAAAGTCCATCGTTTTGCTCTCCCTGTGTGGTGAATTCTCCTTGTGATGTGGCAGCACCGTTGCACTGGCCTGTAGACAAGCTGCGAGTGTTCCACCACCAGGATCACAACTGCCATCTGTGGCTTGGCTAGAGGTGAGGACGGGGGTGGACAGGAACACTAGATGACCTCTAGGGGCCCCTTCCAACCCTAGATCCTATGAGCAGACTTAGCAGACTTACAATATGCGGCTATAGGGAAGGGGTTGGGAAGGATAGACTTTTTAATGCAGTGGTTCTCACCCTTTGGGGGTAAAATGACCATTTCACAGGGGTCGTCTAACGCCCTGAGAAAAGACAAATTCCCCATGGAGTTAGGAACTAAAGCTTCGATTCTGGCGCTTGGAATCTACTTTTACAATCCGACCAATCAGGCGTCTACAGTGGGGGTGTCCCTCTAACCTTCCTGCCAATCAGCTTCAAGCTCTGTTGGGAGAATTGGCGCTAGACTTATGGTTGAGGGTCACCACAACACGAGCAATTGTAATTAAGGGGTCACAGCATTAGAAAGATTGAGAATCACTGTTTTAATGACTTTTTGGACCGCAACTCCCAGAATTACTGAGCCAGCATGGAATTCTGGGAGTTGAAGTTCACAAGTCATCAAGGGGCCATAGTAGCCCCCCCCTCATCTCTGCTCTAGGGGGAGCTCAATGCCCCTCCCCCACTGTGGCCAAGTCACAATTTAAGAACATAAGAACCTAAGAAGAGCCCTGCTGAATGGGGCCAAAGCCCATCGGGTCCAGCATTCTGTGTCCCACAGTGGCCCCCCAATTGTCCATGGGGATCTTGAGCAGAAGGCAACACCCCCCCCCTTTCCCTTGCCCCCAAGAAATCGGACCCCAGGGAAACCTGCCTGCCTCAACCAACATAGAGGCGGCACTTGGACGTCCATTACAATGACCACCTGTGATACACTTGGCATCCCTGAATCTGTCTCATCCTGCCTTGAAGCTCTCCAGGCTGACAGCTGTCACAACCTCTTCTGGAAGGGAATCCCATCAACCAAGGACCCTCTGGGTGGAGAAATATTTCCCTTTATGTGTTCTCACCTTCTCACCTGTGAGTTTTAGGGAGGGCCCCCTCGTCCTAGGATTGTGTGAGAGAGAAAGGGATTTTTCTCTGTCCACCTTTTCTATCCCATGCAGGATTTTATACCCTTCGATTTAAAGTCCCTTTGCTCAGTTTCTCTTGAGCTGTGAATTGAACCGCAGGACCCCTGCCCAACTTTAGGCAGGGCCCCCTGCTCAAGAGCAAGAAGAGGGCCCCAACCCATCATCCCCAGCCCCTCTGCTATAGGATCTCCACCACAGGGCTGTTTTTGTCCCTGGCAGGGACAAACAGCCCCTGCCCTTTCTCCAGCGTCCACCCCTGATCCAGTGAAGGGCTACCAAAATTTTTACTGCCCCACTGTGGGCGGGGCTTATGCATTTTCTTTCAACATCTTTCAGTGCAAATTGGGGGCTCTGGGGTGGAGCTCCATTTTTGCTACCCCACTGCATTGCCCCCCTTTGATCCGAACAGTAGCCCACCCCTGGCCTGATCCCACCTACCCGATTACGAGGGGTCCCTCCGGTCTCGCCAGCACATCCGTAGCCAAGGGAAGAAATAGAAGCAGCCCCAGTAGATCCTGGGAAAAGGGGAGACAGGGAAGAACCAGGACCCCCAAAGATAACAACCCCCCAGGTGAGGGATCTCTGTGCCAGAGCTGGACCTTCACCAGGGAGTTGGGGGCTTGGGCCGGCTGGCTGGGGGAGGTCCTGTCTGGTGGGGGGGGGGAGGGCAATACTCACTCCTCCTGGGCTGACTCCGATTCAAAGTCCAGTGTCCAGCTGCCCGGCTGCAACGGCTCCCTGCGCTCCAGGCCCTCCTGCACAAGAGGAAAGGCCGGTTTTGGGGAGGGGGCACATCCAATGTCCTCCAGGGACCCCTGCTGCCCCCACCAGACCTTCCTGGAGTCTGCCCTGGTCTCCTTCCTTTCCTCCCCCCACCCAAACACCCACCATCCCTGGGGCCCGTTTTTCAGCTTTTGGAAGCCCCAAATGACTGTATGTTGTTTATATGGCATTTTAAAAATTTTATTTGTTTTATCTTTTCACTGGAGAATTTTAACTGTGTACTGACTTCTACAGAGGAATCATTGAGTCTGTCATCTGTATAACTGTCTGGTTCAGTTCTGCAACCCAACAAGACCAACACAGACTTCAGAGGAGAATCAGAACTGCAGAAAAACCAATGGCTGCCTCCCATTGAGGACCTGTAGACTGCACGAGTCAAAGAGAGGGCAGTGGAAATATTGACTGACCCCCCCGCATCCTGGACACAAACTGTTTCAACTCCTACCCTCAAAACATCACTACAGAGCACTGCACACCAAGACAACAAGACACAAGGACAGTTTTTCCCGAATGCCATCACTCTACTAAACAAATAATTCCCTCAACACTGTCAGACTATTTCCTAAATCTGCACTACTATTACTAGTAGTTTTTTCTCATCATTCCTATCACTCATTTCCTCCCAATTAGGGCTGTATGACTGTAACTTGTTGCTTGTATCCATAAGATTTTTATTAATATTGATTGTTTCCTGCTTGCTTATTTGACCCTTATGACAATCATTAAGTGTTGTACCACATGATTCTTGACAATTGATATATTTTCTTTTATATATATTGAGAGCATCTGCACCAAAGACAAATTGGCCAATAAAGAATTCTATTCTATTCTATTCTATTCTATTGCTGTAAACCCACCCTGAGTCCAGTAGGAAAAGGCCAGCATATAAGTTGAATGAATGAATGAATGAATGAATGAATGAATGAATGAATGAATGAATGAATGAATGAATGAATGAATGAAACAACAAATAAATTGGGGCGGGGGTTGCACCCGTTGCAGCCTTCGGGCGTCTCTTCCCAGGAGGGGCTGTTTAAATCGCTCTGGAGGGTTGCTTGCGGGGACAGGGTCTCCTGTGAGTGGCCCCACTTACCCGGAGGCGGCGGCGCTGCTGCTCCCGCCTTTCGGGGGTCCGCGGAGGCGCCTCTCGATCGCCCCGGTCGCTCTGCGGATCAAAGGAAGGTGAGGTCGGAGCCCAGAGGAGGAGGCGCCTTCCCTCCCAATTGCCCTCTGTCCAAAACTGGGAAGGGCCTTCTTGGGCGGGTTGTGGACTAGATGCTCTCCAAGGTCCCTTCTGCCCACTCATGGGAATCTGGACTCGGACTCACGGCCGCCCACTCCCGCTCTACCTGCCTGGGGCGCTCTGCTCCTGCGACCGGCGGCTTCTCGCCTCCCCGCCGACGCTGCTCCAGCTGCTCGCTCGGCTTCTGGGGGCAGATCAGGGGAGGGAGGGGGAGAAGGCGGGGGAGTGAGAGCGGAACCCCCCCACAACAGGCCTGAAAGGGGGGGTGAAAAGGAAAAGGGGTAACAAGCATAGGGGGAATCTTCTGCAGAAGCCGCCCCTCACCCGGCCGAGCCTCTCCCCACAAATGTGGGGACAGCAATAGCAATAGCATTTAGACTTATCTACTGCTTCATAGAGCTTTTCCAGAATCAGTCTAGAATCAGCCTCTGGCCCCCAACCATCTGGGTCCTCGGGGAGGGAAAGAAAGGAAAGGGAGGGAAGGGAGGGAGGGAGGAAAGAAAGTGTTGTGTTTGTTTGAATTAATGTGAGAAATTCGCTGATTGGTTTAAACGCGGCTATTGGAAAATAGCCGCGAAAGTTAAATGTTGACAGTTAGTAAAAGCCCGCGGTTTTGCCCCAGTTCGAATAGATACTACGAGAGTGAACATTACTCTGTCTCAGCACTTCAATAAATGAAGATTTAGTTCAACCAGACTCCGAGTGGTGATTTAACAGTGGCGACGAGGAGGTCGGACTCCCGCAAAAGCAACCATGACCTCGGTCATGGCTCCACCACCGCCTTTCTTCAATTCTGACTCAGAATCTTGGACTTCTTACGTGTCCAAATTCAGAATTTTTCTCCAGGCAAGCAACCTACATGATGCAGAAGACGACAGGAAAAGAGCCATTTTCTTGAGCTATTGCGGACCAGCTATTTGCAGCTTGGCTTCAACTCTCGTTGACCCAGACACATTAGAAACCGTCACATGGTCAACTCTACAAACCAAGCTTGCCGCGCATTTCCAGCCCACGACTCCCATTCGTGTACACCATCACCAATTCGCCCAGATGCGGCAATCAGAGGGAGAATCCACCAACGATTTTATTACTCGCCTCCGCGCCGTTCTTCCTAAATGCAGATATAAGGATCCCGAAGAACAATTGGTTGACCGTCTCATCTTCAGGTTAACCAACATCACTCTCCAAAAGAAATATCTTGTGGACGAAGAAGCCTCCCTCCAAGACATCCTGAAGGCTGCTAAAGCTTCCGAAATATCCGAAACTTCTGTCGCAGAAATCAAGCGCACCACACCTACCGTCCACCACATTCCAGATGACCCCGAATGGCCCAGCTGCCTGAGTAATGACCAACATCTGGATTCCAACGTGCCAGACGACGCCTGCCTCCAGATCCGTAGACCATCCGACCGGGATGCCAAAGACTCACCTCGCCAGGAGAAGTGCGCCGGCTGCAACGGAAACCATTCCCGCTACCGATGCCATTTTAAAGATGCCTACTGTCGCCGTTGCCAACGTCGAGGACACATCGCAGAAGTCTGCCGTGCCGTTTGCCCCATTCCGGCTAACCCTCAAAACCCCAGGCCATTTTCCACCTCCAGAAACAGACAACCTCCGTTTTCCCGCAACACTTCTCGCCCGGTCGACGAAACGCGCTCCTTCAACCAAAGAGGTAATTGCCCCTCTCCTGACAACTCAAACTCTTTCCCCTCAGAGGACAAACTAATTGTCTCCATTTTGCTAAACAACCTCCCTTGCGAAATGGAGCTGGACACGGGCTCGAGACATTCTATCATGCCTTGGCAAAAACTTATACTTTATTTGCCTCGTGTAAAGAAATCAGATCTAACACCGTGGGATGCGGGGTTAAGTGACTTTCAAGGTCGGAAAATTCCTGTATTGGGGTGCCTGAATGTGCCTGTTATATTTAAGAGGTTCCGAGGTCTTTTACCTCTCATTGTGGTGGATGGCCCCAAACATACTTTATTAGGGCTCAAATGGTTACAGCCTCTAGGCATCAACATCTCTGGGGTGCATAATGTGCGTGATTTGTATGACCCAGAAAACCTGTTGAATGAATTCCCTGAGGTGTTCTCTACTGAATTGGGTAAATACACAGGGAGCCCTATTTCTTTCAATTTGGACCCAAACGTTGCTCCTATCCGTTTAAAACCCCGCAGAGTTCCAATACCCCTATTGCCAAAAGTAGATGAACAAATAGACAAATTGGTAGCTCAAGGTATATTAATTCCAACGGACCATGCCAAGTGGGAAACACCCATAGTTACCCCCATTAAGCCAGACAGCTCCATAAGAATTTGCGCAGACTACAAAGCCACCATTAATAGAGCATTGCAACACAATGCCTATCCTATCCCAGTAGTCCAGCAACTTTTGCACACTTTAGGAAATGGGTCCATCTTTGCAAAATTGGACCTTGCGCAGGCTTATCAGCAGCTCCCCGTTGACCAAGACACCGCAGAAGCCCAAACGATCGTTACCCATAGGGGCGCCTTTAAGTGCTTAAGACTTCAATTTGGGGTTTCTACAGCTCCAGGAATTTTTCAGGGTCTTATGGAACGCATACTTAATCACATTCCAGGGGTCATTCCATATTTCGATGATGTATTAATTTCAGCTAATTCAAAGTCAGAACTTTGGGATAGAATCAGAGCTGTATTGACAAAATGTAAAGAGACAGGCCTTCATTTAAAAGCAGAAAAATGTTC
>NC_091951.1:354249315-354282359 GCF_031021105.1 Erythrolamprus reginae
AAAAAAATTAGATTGGGACGTAGAGGCAGTGCTGGATTTACACCCAACATTCCTCTCGCTAAGTGAGAGGGTTGAGGGGTTTGTCCCATTTTATGAGGGATGCCCAGAAAGTAATGCACCACATTTTTTTCCTCAGCCTACAATCATGGTACGAATGCGAAACTATAGATATACATTACTTGAATCGTCAGGACTGTGTGTGTAAATTTTGCATTTCTTCAGACAGAGAGCATAGCAGTAGTGTTTCGAAATGGTGTCGGTAAGTGTTGTACATTACCAGCAACGTGTCATCACTTAATTTCTCACTGCAGAGAAAGAAACTGTTGGGAACATTCAGAAACGTTTTTGTACAGTGGATGGAGAATCTGCAGTCGACAGAAGGACGGTGAGTCGCGGAAGAGATTTTGAGGGTGACAAAGAGGCAGAAATGGCTTCGTGGCCAGAAGAAGGAGGGGTAACGACAGGGCAAACACGCCCTTGGGTCTCGCTGGAGGAAGGCCACAGAACGGGACGGAGATTACAGGGAAAATATAGGGAGTGTAGAAGAAGAAACATCCTTCTTTCTTGTGTGTAAGTTTCATTGTGTTCAGTAAATAATTGTTGAAGAAAATAAATTTGGTGCATTACTTTCTGGGCAACCCTCGTACAACCTGTTTTGTATTTGTATTTATTTGTATTTGTATTTATTAGATTTGTATGCCGCCCCTCTCTGAAGACTCGGGGTGGCTAACAACAATAAAAAAGACAATGTGAACAAATCTAATATTAAAAACAATCTAAAAAACCCCAATTTAAAGAACCAATCACACATATAAGCATACCATGCATAAATTCTATAAGCCTAGGGGAAGGGAAAAAATTTCAATTCCCACATGCCTGATGACAGAGGTGGGTTTTAAGGAGCTTGCGAAAGGCAAGGGGGGTGGGGGCAACTCTGATATCTGGGGGGAGCTGGTTCCAGAGGGCCGGGGCCGCCACAGAGAAGGCTCTTCTCCTGGGTCCCGCCAAACGACATTGCTTAGTTTTGCCACAGTTGTTAAGTGAATCACTGCATTTGTTAGGTTACCCACCTGGTCCTTAAGTGAATCCGGCTTGCCCACTGACTGCTGGTCAGAAGGTCGCAAAATGGGATCACGCGAATGGAGAACAATGCAACCATTTTAAATATATGAGTCAGTTGCCAAACGTCTGAATTTTGATCACATGATTGTTGGGATTCTACAGTGGCCTAAAGTGTGAAAAATAGTCATAAGCCACTTTTCTTCAGTGCTGTTGTAACTTCAAACAGTCACTAAATGAATTATACGTCGAGAGCTACCTGTGATTAGAAAATCTCGCTTAGCAATAAAAATGTTGGGTCCCAAGTTGAGGATTGTCTGTAATTCAGGCAAAGCCAAAATCTTTAAGGAGGATCAAGTCCTTTGAAGGGGACAGAAGTAAATGCTTCATAGTAGTAGTAACTGTGAGAGGGACCTTGGAGTCCTAGTGGGCAACCATTGCTGGGAGGGGGCTCTGAGGTCCTGCCCAGGGAGGAACAGAGGCTGCGATGCAAATTTGGGACTCCTTGGGCTGCCTGGGCAGAAAGTCTTACGCATGAGACTTATGCTGCTCATAAGGACCTTGGAGTCCTGGTGGACAACCATTAAAACAGGATGTAGCCGTGTGCAGCAGCTGCCCAAAAAGCCAACACAGTTCTAGGCTGCATCAACAGAGGGATGGAATCAAGATCACGTGAAGGGTTAATACCACTTTGTAAGGCCTTGGTAACACTGCCACACTTGGAGTACGGCCTCCAGTTTTGGTCGCCATGATGCAAAAAGGAGGTTGAGGCTCTAGAAAGAGTGCAGAGAAGAGCCACCAAGAGGATGAGGGGACTGGAGGCTCAAACATATGAAGAACGGTTGCAGGAACTGGGCCTGGCTAGTTTAATGAAAAGAAGGACCAGGGGAGACATGAGAGCAGTCTTTCAATATCTCAGGGGTTGCCACAAAGAAGAGGCAGTCAAGCTATTCTCCAAAGCACCTGAGGGCAGAACAACAAGCAATGGGTGGAAACTAGACAAGGAGAGAAGCAACTTAGAACTAAGGAGAAATTTCAGCTTGCCTCCAGAAGTTGTAAATGCTCCAACACTGGAAGTTTTTAAGCAGATGTTGGATAACCATCTTTCTGAAGTCGTGTAGGGTTTCCTGCCTAAGCAGGGGGTTGGGCTAGAAGACCTCCAAGGTCCCTTCCACCTCTGTTGTGATTATTTTCTTTGATATGTGACATCTCCAAATCAGGTGCTCAAATCATAAAAGAGGCCGATTCTTGTGAGACTGGAACAAGAGACCAAACGGATTCAAATTCGTCTCTTTCTCAGGCTGGACTTGTGAAACTCCCAAGTGTATTCAGGGACTTTCAGAAGATGCCCCCTCCCCCGTTACGTAAATGCTGAAAAGGAAGGTTCTCAAATGCCAAAGAAAGAAGAGAAACGTTTGCTGAGAAAAAGTGGCCCTTGCAGCCACTTTAACATATTTCCTTTCAAAACGTAATAAATAAAACTTAAAATTCCAGACAGCGACATTTTCTCTTCTGAGGAAGAAAGAAACAGCTGGCAAACAGATGAGCCTCTGACTGACAGCGCCTCTGCAATTGCTCAGAACGAAACCTGACGTTTGATTATCTCTTGTGCAGAGAGCTCCAAGGGGGCCCTGCAATCACAGGACCCCTTTCACAAGCCCCCCCCTGACTGAAAGGGCTGGGCTGCAGGCGTGGCACCAGACTTCAGAAATCCTAAGCACCTGAGGGTTGAACAAGAAGCAACGGGTGGAAACTAAACAAGGAGAGAAGCAACTTAGAACTAAGGTGAAGTTTCCTGACAGTCAGAACAATTGACCGATGGAACAGAAGGTGCCTCCAGAAGTTGCGAATGCTCCAACACTGGACCACTACAAAGTCCCTTCTAATTCTGTTATTATAATTTATAAAAGTTATTATCATTATTATAATTTATTATAGTTATTGCTATTATAAAGCCTCATCCTTAGAGTCTCTTGAATAGGGCATCTTCCTGTTCCTGGTTCACCCCTCCCCTGGCACGCCTGGCCTTTGGAGAAGGTGCTGTTTAACCTCTCGCCCTTCATCCTCAATTTCTCAATTTGTGTTGAGTATAATTCCCTGTTTTGGTTGCTCTTCTGTGGAATTCAGCATTTGGTTGGACAAATATTCCTCCCTATGGCAGCAGATAGCCATTTTACCTTGTTTAGCTTCGGGGGAGATTTTATTTGCTTTAAACTTTAACCAGTTCTGAAGGCACCCTAAGCAAATCTAGTTCATTAAATCTGGTCTCTATTGTCACTGTTTATTCTCTTTGCATGCTACTTTTCTTCAGTTACTTAGCTTAGATTTTTCCAAAACTATAGAGGTACAATTCAGTTGATTTAGACAAGGTCCCGTCAGGTTCTCCAGGTCCCATCAACTAAACAATGTCACTTGGCAGGGCCTAGAGGAAGAGCCTTCTCTGTGGTGGCCCCAGCCCTCTGGAATCAGCTCCCCCCAGAGATTCGTACTGCCCCCACCCTGCTTGCCTTCCATAATAGTAATAGGAAGAAAGGAAGGAAGGAAGGAAGAAAGGAAGAAAGGAAGAAAGGAAGAAAGGAAGAAAGGAAGAAAGGAAGAAAGGAAGAAAGGAAGAAAGGAAGAAAGGAAGAAAGGAAGAAAGGAAGAAAGGAAGAAAGGAAGAAAGGAAGAAAGGAAGAAAGGAAGAAAGGAAGAAAGGAAGAAAGGAAGAAAGGAAGAAAGGAAGAAAGGAAGAAAGGAAGAAAGGAAGAAAGGAAGAAAGGAAGAAAGGAAGAAAGGAAGAAAGGAAGAAAGGAAGAAAGGAAGAAAGGAAGAAAGGAAGAAAGGAAGAAAGGAAGAAAGAAAGAAAGAAAGAAAGAAAGAAAGAAAGACTCTGCTGGGAATCTGAAGATCACATGATCGTCAAGCCACTCCCACCTGGTCACATGGCCAGCAAGTCACACCCACAAAATAAGCCATGCCCACAGCGTTGTAGTAAAAAGTTTTGTAGCCCTTCACTGCTTCACAGGGTTGTTGTGGTGGGGAAAATACAGGCAGGGCTTGACTGACAGCCACAACTGAGCCCAAAATGTCTCCTGCTAAGCGAGGCTTTGTAACTTTGAACGGTTACTAAATGAACTGTTGTAAGTCAAGAGCTCCCTGTAGGAGGAACGCTAGCTGGGGAATTCTGGGAGTTGAAGTCCACCAGTCTTAAAGATGCCATGTTTGGAGTCCCCTGCCCCTAAAGCAACCCGGGTTTGATTTAGACCTCATAGAAGTGAAGTAGACCCAGAGGCAGGGTTTTGAGCAATCGGTACTTTTATTCAGCTCAGAGAACAAGTGACAGCTCAGCAAGGCAAAGTGACAATTCAGCGAGTACCGACTGACTCTGCCTGGAGAAACCGCTCCTTTTATACATTGCGGTTCCCGCCAAAGCTAGAGCCGGCCGCGTCTGAGCCAATCAGGAGCGACTTCCTGCTTCGGCTCAGACAGCGCTGGAAAGAGGAACAAACTATTTACAGGAGTTACAAGGTAGCCATTTCAGGATACAACACCCCTCCCCTCATAGTTGGACACAACCATCAAGAAAGCCATGTGACAAAGTCGTCCAATCGGTGGGGCCTCCGAGGAGCTCGCGCTGACCTGCGCAGTTCAATTTCTCCTTCGACACTGACTGTGGAGGATGGCTCGCCGCTGTTCTCCCGGTGCGGCGGACTTGGCCTGGCGGGCCCAACGAAGGCTTCGGAGGACGAGGATGGCTCGGCGTCGCTGGATGGTTCCCCCTGGCCCGATAAGTCTCTTTGCGTGTTTCTTAACTCGGGCAATGTACTAAAGTCTGTTGAAGGGGGAGAGTCCATGTCAGCGGTTTGTGGCAATTGATTTTCTGTTCGCTTCCGAATGTGGTCTATGTGTCGTTTCCACAAACGACCATCCTCTAGTTTTACAATATAAGTCTTTGGTGCATTTTGCTTAACAACAACTCCCTTCATCCAGTTTACATTTCCATCAAAACTTTTTACATATACATTTTGTCCCAAATACATTTCTCTATCAGGTTTTACACACATTTGGTTATTATTAACACAGAACCTTGGGTTTAACCTGTCTAGTGGTGACCTCAATTTTCTTCCCATCAATAACTCTGCAGGGCTTACATGTGTGTGCGAGTTAGGGGTGATGTGTTGGGTGAGTAAGAATTGGTCCAAGTTTTGTTGCACATCCCCAGGGCCTGACCTGCGCAATGCCTCCTTTGCCACCCGCACGTAACGTTCTGCCAATCCATTAGCCCAGGGCGAATAAGGCGAGATGAGGGCATGTCTGACCCCTAGGCCATCTAGGAACAATTCGAATTGCCTGGCTGTTAGCTGTGGCCCATTGTCAGACACTAAGATATCTGGGCAACCATGGGATGCAAACAGTCTACTCAATACCTTGATGGTGGCACTTGTGGTTATGTTGTTCATTGCTATTATTTCCACCCATTTGGAGAAGGCATCAACCACTATTAAAAAATACTGGGACCCCACTGGGCCAGCAAAATCAATGTGGATTCTAGACCAAGGACCAGCAGGCTGTTCCCACTCAGCCGGAGTTGTTTTGGGGGGACTGGGCCGTGACTCTTGGCACGGTTCACACTTTGAAACCCAACTTTCAATATCAGCATCCAGCCCTGGCCACCATAAATGTCCCCTTGCCAGGCTCTTCATCCTGACAATCCCAGGATGACCCACATGTAACATTTTGAGTACCTTTTCCCTTAGGCTTTTGGGGATGATCACTCTATCCCCCCACAGCAAACAACCCTTTACATACGATAACTCAAGTCTTTTGTTTTTAAAATCACACAATTCAGGTTTCACAACATCATTTTGCCATCCCTTTAGAACACAGTTCACCACTTGTTTAAGGATTTGATCTTGCTGCGTGTGTGCAGCTACCTCTTTTGCTGTGGTTAGTGGGTTATCCTCGAGTTCTATCATTAACACATCTGTGGAAGGAACAGGGTCTTCCACTAAGTCTGTTATGGGGCACCTGCTGAGGCCGTCTGCATGATTGATTTCCTTCCCCCCCTTGTGGGTGAGCTCATACTGGTACCCTGAGAGGAAAAGAGCCCATCTGATTAGTCTTGGAGACATAAAAGGTGGAGTGGGCTTGTTGGGGGCTAGCAGACCTAGTAGGGGCTTGTGGTCAGTGACTAGCTCAAAACTTCTTCCAAAAATATAATTGTGAAACTTCTTTACCCCTGCCACTAATGCTAGAGCCTCCTTGTCTAACTGGCTATAATTCCTCTCTGTGCTGGTCATGGTTCTTGAAAAAAATGCTATTGGGGCCTCTGTCTTATTAGGTAGAACGTGAGCTAGGACTCCTCCTATGCCGTACGGCGAAGCGTCGCACGTGAGCCTAATGGGTAGTGAAGCACTATATTGGACTACTACACTTTTAGAAGTTAATAAATTCTTTATTTGAGAAAAAGCTTCACGTTCAGTTTTCCCCCATGTCCAGCGGGCTTCCTTCTGGAGTAAACGATGGAGAGGCTCTGCTACTGTTGCCTTCTGCTTTAAAAAAACGGAATAAAAATTAAGGAGGCCCAAAAATGCCTGTAGCTCATTCTTATCTCGTGGTTCTGGGGCTTCTCTAATTGCTCTCAGCTTTTCTGTTGTTGGGTGGATGCCTTCTTTATCTATTTTATATCCTAGGAATTCTATACTGTTGGTTCCCCAGACACATTTATCAGGCTTGATTCTTAATCCCTTGTCCTGTAACCTCTTAAGTACTTCCCTTATTCTTTTGTTTACTTGTTCCTGGTTTTCCCCTGCAATTAAGATGTCATCAAAGTATGGAATGGCCCCATTTACGCCTGACAATAGGCGTTCCATAATGCTCTGGAATATTCCTGGGGCTATGCTTACCCCAAACTGTAACCTCGTGCATTTGAAAGCCCCCCTGTGCGTTACAATTGTTTGAGCGTTTGCTGTTTGTTCATCGACCGGAAGTTGCTGGTAAGCTTGCGCCAGGTCGATCTTTGCGAACCTTTTCCCCTCCCCCAGGGAGTGTAGCAGTTGTTGCACAACCGGGATGGGGTAGGGGTGGTGTTGGAGTGCCTTATTCAGGGTCGATTTGTAATCAGCGCAAACTCTTAAAGAACCATCTGGCTTCAGGGGTGTAACTATAGGAGTTTCCCATGGCCCCTGTTCCACAGGGACCAAAATACCTTGGCTAATAAGTTTATCTAGCTGTATGTCTAGTTTGGGGAGAAGCGGAAGGGGGACCCTGCGAGGTTTTAGTCTGATCGGTGGGACCTTGGGGTCAATAGAGAAGGATATAGGGGGCCCCTTATACAAGCCCAAGGTGGGGCTGAACACCTCAGGGAACTCTTTCACAAAGTTAGGCATATTATCACAATTTACATTACACACACCCGAAATTTCGATCCCCAACGGTTCCATCCACGCTAAACCCAGAAGAGAGTGCTTGGCCCCCGTTACAATAAGCATGGGAAGGGTACATTTAACATTCTTGAATGCAATAGGTACATTTGCTGTTCCCAGGACCGAGATTACTCCCCCCTGAAAGTCTCTGATCACTAAAGAGGTTTGATTTAGGTCAGCCTTAGACACATTAGGCATATACAGTTTAAATTTCTCCCAGGGCATGATGGTATATCTAGAGCCCGTATCCAGCTCCATTGAGCAAGGCTGGTTATTCAGTAACAGTGAGATAACTATTTTAGCCCCCTTTTTGGTTGCCGTGTTATTCACGGAAAATTGAGAGTTACCTCTATAGTAGTCGCGGTTAGCGGTTGAGTAGTTCCTTTGACCCGAGTTGCGGAACGGTCTCCTTTCTCGCGATTGGGGGGTCTGGTTTTGAGGTCGCTGGTATTGCGGTGTGGCGAATGTTTCTTCTGGCGCTGTTGCTCTGCATGCGATGGCGATGTGGCCTCTCCGGTTGCAACGGCGGCATGTAGCGTCTCGGAAGGGGCATCGATGGCGCTGGTGATTTCCCCGGCAGCCCGCGCAGGGGGCTGGGTGAGTCGCTCTAAGGTGTCTCGGCTGGTCTTGCACCAGGAGGCAGTTGTCCTCGCTGAGAGTTGGTTGGCTGAGGTCGTCTGTTTCCACGGCGCTGGGAGACGCGGAGTCGATTTTGGCAATGAGTTCTCGCCTTCCGTGCTCTTTCAATTCTCTCGCCGCTGCGTCGGCTGCTTCTGCGGTTTGCGCTAATTTAATCACGGTTTGTAGAGTCGGCTCTTCTTCAGTGAGGAGTTTATTTCTCACTGTAGCGCTTCTCATGCCGAAAACCAGGGCGTCGGTGAGGCGAGCTTCCGGGTCTTTAAACTTGCATTGAGCAAGTACCGTTCGAAGCCGCGTTGTAAACTGGTTGATTGACTCGGTTTCCTTCTGAGCCATCATGGAAAATTGATGCCGAAAAACCATGGCCGGTTTGGTCGGTTTGAAATGGCTCGCTAGCTTTTCCTGTAGGACGTCCCACGCTACGGTTCTTGCTTGCTGCGGTTCGGTGAGAGTCTGGGCAAGTCCACGGATTTCTGGGCCGCAGTAATTAAGGAAAATAGCCCGTCTGCGATCGGCTTCGGCGTCCTCTATTCCCGCCGCCTCGAGGAAGATCTCGAAGGTGGCCATATACTCGTCCCAGGTTGTCTTCTCGGGATCGAAGAGTTCCGGAGCCTGGCCGATCTGGACTTTGTTCATATTGCACGCGATGTTTCTTCCGTCCGTTCGTCGCCAGTGAAGTAGACCCAGAGGCAGGGTTTTGAGCAATCGGTACTTTTATTCAGCTCAGAGAACAAGTGACAGCTCAGCAAGGCAAAGTGACAATTCAGCGAGTACCGACTGACTCTGCCTGGAGAAACCGCTCCTTTTATACATTGCGGTTCCCGCCAAAGCTAGAGCCGGCCGCATCTGAGCCAATCAGGAGCGACTTCCTGCTTCGGCTCAGACAGCGCTGGAAAGAGGAACAAACTATTTACAGGAGTTACAAGGTAGCCATTTCAGGATACAACAAGAAGGAAAAGGACCGATGGATGCAACCTAAGTTCTCCTTCCAACCCATCGATGGGCACAGGACCACGTTGATGTCACGTCTTCTATCCCTCCGTTGCGCTGGACCACTTCCTTCCTTCCCTCCTTCCTGCGAAGTCCCCTGGCAAGACGGCCGTCTGGCGCTTTCCCCCTGGCAGCCAAAGACACGAAGGGAAACGAGCCCCCCACTTACGCCATGGGGCCTCTCCCCCCTGTCTGCAATTCCGTTCCCAGGGCATCCGTCAGTTCTGCGCTGACAGAATTGCACAAACGGGGGTGTGGGTGGATCCTTCCTCTTCGTTTGACTGACAACAAAGATTGGAATGAATGGCAGGGAGGAGAGGGGAAAACAGAAAAGAGGGAAGAGAAAAGAGAGACAGGAAGAGGAGAGGAGAGGAAAGAGAAAGTGAGGGAAAGAAGAGCAAAGCCAAGTGAAACAAATGCAGGAGAGGAGAGGACAGGACAGGAAAGGGGAGAGGAGAGGAAGAGGAAAAGAGGAAAAGGCCGGTAAGAGAGAGAGAAAGAAAGAAAGAAAGAAAGAAAGAGCAAGAGAGAGAAAGAGAGAAACAGGAAGAAAAAGAGGAGAGAGAGAGAAAAAAGAAAGAAAGAAAGAAAGAGAGAGAGAGAGAGAGAGAAAGAAAGAAAGAGCAAGAGAGAGAAAGAGAAACAGGAAGAAAAAGAGGAGAGAGAGAGAAAAAAGAAAGAAAGAAAGAAAGAAAGAGAGAGAGAGAGAGAGAGAGAGAGAGAGAGTGGTTGCCATCCAGGCACCGCTGCCCTTCTCTATTTCGCTGTCAATCTCGCCGGGCTGCAAGGCAGCGCTGGTGTCTTCCCACCGGTTCCCGTCCTGGGCTGTGAGGCGGCCAAAGAGGAACCGTGGCCTGCCGGTGAGTCTTTCGTGCCCCTCCGCCAGGCTTGTCCAGGCAAGGCCCCTCCCTGGCCCTGAACCAGGCTGATTCACTGCGCTTCCCCCTTGGCTTCAGGGAGACCCAGTGCCCGGAAGGGAGGAGAAGGGCAGCAACACCCTCGCCCTGCCTGGGCTTGCCGGGGAAGTCTCGGGGCTCGTTGGCGCAGGACAGACTGGCCCGTCTCTCACCTGGCCAGGTGGGCAAAGCCTCTTCCGCTTTCCTGAGCAGGGGCAGAACTGGGCCTCGCAGCAGGTCAAGGGAGGCCATCTCAGGCCCAGGGCGGCTTCTGCACAAAATACTCTACCGGATCTTTTCATAGAATTGGACAATACAAGGAATCAACCAATCAATCAATCAGAATAGAGCCGGAAGGGACCTTGGAGGTCTTCTAGTCCAACCATCTACTCAGGCAGGAGACCCTCTCCCATTTCAGACAAATGCTTGTCCGGTCTCTTCTTAAAAGCCTCCAGTGATAGAGAACCCACAACATCTGGAGGCAAGTAGTTCCACTGGTGAATTAAGAGAGCAACAGAATAACACCTTTGGAAGGGACCTTGGAGGTCGTCTAGTCCAACCCCCTCCTTGGGAAGGGGACCCTACACTACTTCAGACAGATGGTTATGCAACCTCTTCTCAAAAACCTCTTCCCACTTTTCTGTTTTCCCTTCCTTCCCTTCTCCTCCCTGCCATTCATTCCAATCTTTGTTGTCAGTCAAAGGAAGAGGAAGGAACCACCCCCACATCTGTTTGTGCAATTCTGTCAGCACAAAACTGATGGATGCCCTGGGAAGGAAATTGCAGACAGGGGGGAAAGTTGGAGCATTCACAACTTCTGGAGGCAACTTCTGTTCCACTGATCAACTGTTCTGACTGTTAGGAAATTTCTCCTTAGATGGTTATGCAACATCTTGTTTAAAACTTGCAGCGTTGGAGCATTCACAACTTCTGGAGGCAAGTTGTTCCACCGATTAATTGTTCTAACCGTCAGGAATTTTCTCCTTAGTTCTAAGTTGCTTCTCTCCTTGTTTAGTTTCCACCCATTGCTTCTTGTTCGACCCTCAGGTGCTTTGGAGAATAGGTTGAGCTCTTTCTTCTTTGTGGCAACCCCTGAGATATTGGAAGGCTGCTCTCCTGTCTCCCCTGGCCCTTCTTTCCATCAAAGTAGCCATGCCCAGTTCCTGCAACCGTTCTTCGTATGTTTTCACCTCCAGTCCCCTCATCCTCTTTGTTGCTCTTCTCTGCAGTTTTTGTAGAGTCTCAACCTCCTTTTACATCGTGGCCCCCAAAAGTGAATGCCATATTCCACGTGTGGCCTCACCAAGGCCTTATAAAGAAGCATTAACCCTTCACGTGATCTTGATTCTCTCCCTCTGTTGATGCAGCCTAGAACTGTGATGGCTTTTTTGGCAGCTGCCTCTGGCTCCTATTTCAATGGAAGGATTGTGAGGCCCCTGAGATTCTCTGAACTTGATTTTCATGCAATCATTTCATGATCTCACTGGGGAATATCCTCAGTATTGGTGCACCAGCTTTGGTTCTAAGCTAATGTTCTCATTTTGGATTTTCTTTCTTCTTGGTCACCCCAGCAGCTTTCCTGAAGCAACAGGGAATAACAGGCAGATTGTGATCCCTCTGTATAGAGCACTGGGGAGACCCCGTTTGGAATAATACTGTGTCCAGTTTGGAGACCTCACCTACAAAAAAAAATGCATCACATTGAACTGGTCCAAAGACGGGCTACAAGAATGGTGGAAGATCTTAAGCATCAAACTGATCAGGAAAGACTTCATGAACTCAAGCTGTAGAGTCTGGAGGACAGAAGGAAAGGGGGGACATGATCGAAACATTTAAATATGTTAATGGGTTAAATAAGATCCAGGAGGGAAGTGTTTTTAATAGGAAAGTGAACACAAGAACAAGGGGGAACAAGTTAGTTGGGGGAAAGATCAAAAGCAACGTGAGAAAATATTATTTGACTGAAAGAGTAGTAGATGCTTGGAACAAACTCCCAGCAGACATGGTTGGTAAATCCACAGTAACTGAATTTAAACATGCCTGGAATAAACATATATCCATCCTAAGATAAAATACAGGAAATAGTATAAGGGCAGACTAGATGGACCATGAGGTCTTTTTCTGCCGTCAGTCTTCTGTGCTTCTATGTTTCTAACACATTTTCCAGAGTCTGCCCAGATGTTGACCTTGGCTTGGGGCATGGCATGCCTGCTCTTGGGGGTGCCTAGAACTAGGAGGTGCCACCCCTGGAGGCAGGCAGCTCAGTGCAAGGTCTTAAGATGGACCTTGGATGGTCTGATCCATCATAAGAACATAAGAACCTAAGAAGAGCCCTGCTGAATGGGGCCAAAGCCCTTCGAGTCCAGCATTCTGTGTCCCACAGTGGCCCCCCAATTGTCCATGGGGACCTTGAGCAGAAAGAGAAGGCAAGACCCTCCCTTTCCCTTGACCTCCAACAAATGGGACCCCAGGGAACCCTGCCTGCTTCAACTAACACAGAGGCAGCACTTGGACATCCGTTTCAATAACCACCTATGATACACTTGGCATCCCTGAATCTGTCTCATCCTGCCTTGAAGCTCTCCAGGCTGACAGCTGTCACAACCTCTTCTGGAAGGAACTTCCATCAACCAAGGACCCTCTGGGTGAAGAAATATTTCCCTTGACTTGTCCTCACTTTCTTACCTATGAGCTTTAGGGAGGGCCCCCTCGTCCTAGTAGTGTGTGGTAGAGAAAATAATTTTCCTCTATCCACCTTTTCTATCCCATGCATGATTTTATACCCTTCAATCAAGTCACCTCTTCAATGCCGTCTTTCAAGGCTGAAGAGACCAAGGCATTGCAACCTGGTTTCATAAGGGAGGGGCTCCATCTCCATCCCCTCTGAGTTTTGCTCAGTTTTGCCCCCAAAGTAGCCTGGAGCAGCTGGTTCCTGCTAGGAGATTCTCCAGAGAGACACAAATGGGAATCTGGCAAGCTGGTTTTCCTTTGTTTGATTTTAACTCAGTTTGTTATCCTTCCTAGCAGTCAGGTCATGCATCTTGTCCGCAAGAGACGGGCCCTAACTCAAGAGCAGACAGGCCCAGCGGGGCTGTCGGAGAAGAGGCTGAGCTCAACGGTCTGCTCTCTGGCCAGGCCCGGCTCAGGTCTGCCTTCACGAGATTGAGGATCATGGAATCCCACAGCTGAAAGGGACCTTGGAGGTCCTCTAGTCCAGTGATGGCGAACATTTGGCATGGGTGCCATAGGTGGCACGTGCAGCTATATCTGTTGGCACATGAGCTGTTGCCATAGCTCAACTCCAACGTGCATTTGTGAGCTAGCCAGCTGATTTTTGACTCATACAGAGGCTCTGGGAGGGCGTTTTTGGCTTCCAGAGAGCCTCTTGGGGGATGGGGGAGGGCGTTTCTACCCTCCAGGGAGCCTTTGGAGCCTGGGGAGGGCAAAACACGAGCCCAGTGGGCCCACCAGAAGTTGGGAAACAGGCTGTTTCCGGCCTCCAGAGGGCCTTTGGGGGATGGGGGAAGCTGTTTTCACCCTCCTCAGACACTGAATTATGACTGTGGGACCTCGCGCATGCAAGATAGTGTGCGCCCATGCTCTTTCGGCACCTGAGGGAAAAAAGGTTCGCCATCACTGCTCTAGTCCAACTTAGTGACCACTCGCAGTTACAATGGCTGAAAAAGTGGCGTGATTATTTTTCACACATGAATATTATTATTATTATTATTATTGTTGTTGTTGTTGTTATTTTTATAATAATTATTATTATTACTATTATTACCATTATTATTATTATTAATTAAATTTGCATGGAATCCAGGAAGTGATCACCTTGGCGTCCTTAGCAACCTGCCAGTATACGTGACGTCAAGAATCTCTTCGTGGGATTCCCCAGCTCCTTTTGTGCCTTCCTCCGCTGCCACCGGCGCCCGGCTCCTCCTACTCTTCTCATCAGAGGACAGCTGGGTGGTGGCTTTCGTGGTGTTCGGCACAAACGCCGAACCGAAGCATAATTTCTTTAAAAAATTCGGGTTCGGGTCCGGCATGCCAAACACCACAAAATTTGGTACGGACCCAAATTGTGCGGGTTCGGTTCGCCCAACACTACTCACGTTGTAACTAAATGAAGAACTAAATGAAACGAGGACAACCTGTAGTTAGGAAGTCTGTGGCACTATAGTTGGTTATGAGTCTATGAACGAATTGGGACGGATGTCAGGGCTTTCATGCTCAATATTGCTGTTTATTTTGACACAAGGGCCCATGATGCTCTCATTATACCTGCAATCCACTTCGATCTGCATGGATGGAAGGCCCACAAAACACCCGTAATGAATAAACAAAGGCGAAAAAACCCCTGGTGTTGGATTCATGGCAAACGCGTCTCAACCTGTGACCTCCAGCTGCTGGCGAAGCAGAATTGCCCCGTCCATCCCCCAATTTGGCTGAGGAGGAGAATTCCGGTTGTGCAATTACCACCACTCTCTTTCCCAGGCACATCGCCCAGAGTAGCTGCCTCCCGAAAACGACATTTAACATCTTGTTCCTTTTTTTTTTAAATGAACCTCGGCCCCTTCACTCCCGGCTCAAGTGTCTTGACAGCAGGCCAGGTCGGTGTCTACAAACAAGAGGCAACCGTTGTGTAACATGGCAGGTGTGCAGGTGTAAAGAAGGCAGAACCTTTTAGGCGTGCTTGAGTGCAAGTCAGCCAGGCGTGGAAGTGGTCTCGCTTACACCAAGACTAGGTAATAAAGAGGAAGGACACCAGGAAGGCTGCAAACTCTAAATAAGTATAGAAGGACTACAAAGTTACTCCTCCTCCGAATGGAATGGAATGGAAGTTTTTTTCTTCCCACCTTATTTTTTTTTATTTCTTTTATTTATCTATTCAACTTCTTTTTTAAAAAAATAATAATATTTTTTATTATAATACAAAGATTTTTTAAAAGAGCAGGTATATGTTATTTTACATCTTATATCATCTTATATAATTTCAAAGCATAATCATTATTATATAGTTGTTGTGCTTAAATTCTAAATATTATATACAAATATTTTATACAACACTGCCCTTAATTACCCCTCTTCCCCCCCCCCCTTGAACTGTACTGGATTGTACTGGACTGGAATGGAATAGAATAGAATAGAATAGAATTGAAGTTTTTTCTTCCCACCTTATTTTTTTTAAAATTTCTTTTATTTATCTTTTCAACTTCTATGTCGCCTAATGACCAGGACTCCGTACATATGACTTTGTCGAGTACATGTTGGGGGTATGCAAAGATATAATAATATTCATATACATGACTCATTAGGAGAGGGGACGGAAGGCCCACTGGTGAACCTTCCCTCCCAGGAAAAAGCCCAGAGCTGCTGTGGACGCCATTTGTTCCCCTTTAAAGGATCCACTTTTAAAAAAAGGAAAAAAAGGATTTGGGAGCGATCCACCCACCATCCATCATCCATGAAGGGACCGGTCAGGCTTCTGGCCAGCGTTCCTGACCTCGGGCAGCGCTTGTTGTCATCCTGCCTGCCAACCGCAGCCTGGATTAATCCAAGCAAGGGCCTCTGCTGGTGTGTGTGTGTGTGTGATTGTATATCTACAACTGCCCGTTTCGAGAGTGAAATAATTGGACCGCAGGCGAAAGAGAAGGGGGGGAACGAGAGCAGCCGGCACTTTCTGGCCCCAGAAAGAAAACAATCCACACCATGAAAACTGAATAAGACAATGGACGGAAGGTTGGAACGGAATCTCCTGCAACTCTTCCAGCGGCCAAGGCAGATCGTCTTGACCCGAAGGTTTTTACTGCCCTTCCAAAGTTGCAGGGTGGGGGCAGCTGTAGGGCGGGAGGGGATGGCTTGAAGAGCAGCAGCCCCCAGCTAGAAGGGGGCGTTAGGGGGCCCAGAGGTGGCACCCTTCCAAGGGAGGGCCTATGGAGCTTCTCAGCCATCCAGGGGGTCCCAAAGGTGGGTTTTTTAAGGGCAACTGGACATTCTTGTTTTCTTTTCCTTCAGAAACATAGAAGATGGACGGCAGAAAAAGACCTCCTGGTCCATCTAGTCTGCTCTTATACTCATTCCTGTATTTTATCTTAGGAGGGATCTAGGTTTATCCCAGGCAGGTTTAAATTCAGTTCCTGTGGATTTACCAACCATGTCTGCTGGAAGTTTGTTCCAAGCATCTACTCCTCTTTCAGTCAAATCATATTTTCTCACATGACTTCTGATCGTTCTGAACAGCAGCAAAGAGGATGAGGGGACCGGAGGCTAAAACCTATCAAGAACAGTTGCAGGAACTGGGTAAATGGCTAGTTTGATGGAAAGAAGGACCAGGGGGGACATGAGAGCCGTCTTCCAACATCTCAGGGGTTGCCACAAAGAAGAAGGAGTCAAGCTATTCTCCAAAGTATCTCATAGAACAAGAAGCAATGGGTGGAAACTAAACAAGGAGAGAAGCAACTCAGAAGTAAGGAGAAATTTCCTGACAGTCAAATTGGTTGATCAGTGGAACAACTCACCTCCAGAAGTTGTGAATGTTCCAACACTGGAGGTTTTTGAGAAGAGGTTGCATAACCATCTGTCTGAAGTAGTGTAGGGTCCCCTTCCCAAGGAGGGGGTTGGACTAGACGACCTCCAAGGTCCCTTCCAAACGTGTTATTCTGTTGCTCTCTTAATTCACCAGTGGAACTACTTGCCTCCAGATGTTGTGGGTTCTCTATCACTGGAGGCTTTTAAGAAGAGACCGGACAAGCATTTGTCTGAAATGGGAGAGGGTCTCCTGCCTGAGTAGATGGTTGGACTAGAAGACCTCCAAGGTCCCTTCCAGCTCTATTCTGATTGATTGATTGGTTGATTCCTTGTATTGTCCAATTCTATGAAAAGATCCGGTTGAGTATTTTGTGCAGAAGCCGCCCTGGGCCTGAGATGGCCTCCCTTGACCTGCTGCGAGGCCCAGTTCTGCCCCTGCTCAGGAAAGCGGAAGAGGCTTTGCCCACCTGGCCAGGTGAGAGACGGGCCAGTCTGTCCTGCGCCAACGAGCCCCGAGACTTCCCCGGCAAGCCCAGGCAGGGCGAGGGTGTTGCTGCCCTTCTCCTCCCTTCCGGGCACTGGGTCTCCCTGAAGCCAAGGGGGAAGCGCAGTGAATCAGCCTGGTTCAGGGCCAGGGAGGGGCCTTGCCTGGACAAGCCTGGCGGAGGGGCACGAAAGACTCACCGGCAGGCCACGGTTCCTCTTTGGCCGCCTCACAGCCCAGGACGGGAACCGGTGGGAAGACACCAGCGCTGCCTTGCAGCCCGGCAAGATTGACACCGAAATAGAGAATGACAGCGGTGCCTGGATGGCAACCACACTCTCTCTCTCTCTCTCTTTCTTTCTTTCTTTTCTTTTATCTTTCTTTCTTTTATCTTTCTTTATTTCTTTTCTTTTTTTCTTTGTTTTCTCTCTCTTTTTCATCCTTTCTCTCTCTTTCTCTTTCTTTTCTTTCACTTTCTTTTTTTTTCTTTGTTTTCTCTCCATTTCTTCCTCTTTCTCTCTCTTTCTCTTTCTTACTTTCTCTCTCTCTCTCTCTTTCTTTCTTTCTTTCTCTCTCTCTCCTCTCTTTCTTCCTGTTTCTCTTTCTTTCTTTTTTCTTTCTTTCTTTTTTCTCTCTCTATCCTCTTTTTCTTCCTGTTTCTCTCTTTCTCTCTCTTGCTCTTTCTTTCTTTCTCTCTCTCTCTCTCTCTTTCTTTCTTTCTTTCTTTCTTTTCTTTTTTTCTTTGTTTTCTCTCTCTTTCTTCCTCTTTCTCTCTCTTTCTCTTTCTTACTTTCTCTCTTTCTTTTTTTCTCTCTCTCTCTTTCTTTTTTCCTCTTTGTTGTTCTTTCTTTTTTTCTTCTTTCACTTTTCTTCTTTCTTTTTTCTTTCTTCTCTCTCTCTTTCTTTCTTCCTCTTTGTCTTTCTTTTTTCTTCTTTCACTTTCTTTCTCTCTCTCTCTCTCTCGCTTACCTGCCTTTTTTCTCTTTTCGTCTTCCTCTCCTCTCCCCTTTCCTGCCCTGTCCTCTCCTTGAAGAAGATATTGGAGAACCATCTGTCTGAAGTGGTGCAGGTTTTCCTGCCTAACTAGGGGGTTGGACTAGAAGACCTCCAAGGCCCCTTCCAACTCTGTTGTTATTATTATTATTATTATTATTATTATTATTGTTGTTGTTGTTGTTATAATTATTATTATAATTTTTAAACTTCTCATCAGGGCGGATTCCTATTACCACCACTAAAGTATCCTGCGCATGCAGCTTCACTTCTCCTGTGTGCACATGGGCGCATCCCAGCATGTTTTTGCTTCTGTGCATGGGCAGGAAACAAACTCTTGCGAGGGGACACACGCACACACACACACCATGTGCAGAAGCAAAGAAATTGCCAAAAATTGGCAAAATCTCGCACACAAGAGCCTCCTCCTGCGAGATTTCGCTTGCTGCGCATGCGCCCACGACAATCCCAGAAGGAGGAGTACCGGTAGCGGCCACTAAGTGGAGCCCTTGCCTGTTGTCAATCATCCTGTTGGCCCTCCGTTTCTAGTATCCTATTTTTGGCTTCCTATATATATATAGGATAACAAAAATAGGATACTATTTTTACTACTATATATGTTTTTTCCTAGTCTCCCTTAATTTTAAAAATTCAGCAAAAACATGTTGGGACATCCCCGGGCTCGTGGGTTGCTGGAAAGCCCCCCCCAGGCCGGCTCCGATCGTTTTAAAACAGGCGCGCCGCTTCTCCGCTGACTCCTAAAGCGGGGAAGTTCGCCAGGAGTCAGCGGAGAAGCGGCGCGCCTGTTTCAAAACGATCGGAGCCGGCCTGGGGGATTGGAGCCGGCCTGGGGGGATCGGAGCCGGCCTGGGGGGGCTTTCCCTTTCAGGGCGGGCGAGCGTCGGGCGCGGCAGCAGCGAGGAGTTCGCGTGGGCGGCGGGGAAACCCCAATCTTCGGCTCCTCGCTGCTGGGAAGTAAAAACACCATCTGCGCATGCGCAGATGGTGTTTTTACTTCCGCAGCGCTACTTCGCGAAAACCCGCTCGTTGCGGGGGCTCCTGGAACGGAACCCTCGCAATGATCGGGGGATCACTGTATATATAAGTATAATATATGACCTACTTGTGAGTTTTGATGTCGTGTCCCTTTTCACACAAATACCTATTAAAGAAGCCTTGACAGCTATCCAGGACAAACACAAGCCCCCCAAATATATCCTAGACCTGACCAACCACTGTCTGACTAATACATACTTCCTCTATAACGAACAAAGATATAAACAGATAGAGGGAGCCCCCATGGCACTTTCAGAACACAGAGGAAGAGGAGAGGAAAATAGTGCTGTTTACAGTTTGTATTCTTGAATTCAAGGAGGAGGGTATATAGCTGGCTGTAAGGGGAAATTTCTTTGGCTGATAGTGTTATTGAATTCAAGGAGGAGGGGATATAGCTGGCTGTAAGGGGAAATTTCATTGACTGATTGCGTTATTGAATTCAGGGAGGAGGGGACTAGATTGGGAAGTATAAAAGGGTCAGAAAAGCCATTTTAAACTGCACTTTCAGAACACAGAGGAAGAGGAGAGGAAAATAGTGCTGTTTACAGTTTGTATTCTTGAATTCAAGGAGGAGGGTATATAGCTGGCTGTAAGGGGAAATTTCTTTGGCTGATAGTGTTATTGAATTCAAGGAGGAGGGGATATAGCTGGCTGTAAGGGGAAATTTCATTGACTGATTGCGTTATTGAATTCAGGGAGGAGGGGACTAGATTGGGAAGTATAAAAGGGTCAGAAAAGCCATTTTAAACTGCACTTTCAGAACACAGAGGAAGAGGAGAGGAAAATAGTGCTGTTTACAGTTTGTATTCTTGAATTCAAGGAGGAGGGTATATAGCTGGCTGTAAGGGGAAATTTCTTTGGCTGATAGTGTTATTGAATTCAAGGAGGAGGGGATATAGCTGGCTGTAAGGGGAAATTTCATTGACTGATTGCGTTATTGAATTCAGGGAGGAGGGGACTAGATTGGGAAGTATAAAAGGGTCAGAAAAGCCATTTTAAACTGCACTTTCAGAACACAGAGGAAGAGGAGAGGAAAATAGTGCTGTTTACAGTTTGTATTCTTGAATTCAAGGAGGAGGGTATATAGCTGGCTGTAAGGGGAAATTTCTTTGGCTGATAGTGTTATTGAATTCAAGGAGGAGGGGATATAGCTGGCTGTAAGGGGAAATTTCATTGACTGATTGCGTTATTGAATTCAGGGAGGAGGGGACTAGATTGGGAAGTATAAAAGGGTCAGAAAAGCCATTTTAAACTGCACTTTCAGAACACAGAGGAAGAGGAGAGGAAAATAGTGCTGTTTACAGTTTGTATTCTTGAATTCAAGGAGGAGGGTATATAGCTGGCTGTAAGGGGAAATTTCTTTGGCTGATAGTGTTATTGAATTCAAGGAGGAGGGGATATAGCTGGCTGTAAGGGGAAATTTCATTGACTGATTGCGTTATTGAATTCAGGGAGGAGGGGACTAGATTGGGAAGTATAAAAGGGTCAGAAAAGCCATTTTAAACTGCACTTTCAGAACACAGAGGAAGAGGAGAGGAAAATAGTGCTGTTTACAGTTTGTATTCTTGAATTCAAGGAGGAGGGTATATAGCTGGCTGTAAGGGGAAATTTCTTTGGCTGATAGTGTTATTGAATTCAAGGAGGAGGGGATATAGCTGGCTGTAAGGGGAAATTTCATTGACTGATTGCGTTATTGAATTCAGGGAGGAGGGGACTAGATTGGGAAGTATAAAAGGGTCAGAAAAGCCATTTTAAACTGCACTTTCAGAACACAGAGGAAGAGGAGAGGAAAATAGTGCTGTTTACAGTTTGTATTCTTGAATTCAAGGAGGAGGGTATATAGCTGGCTGTAAGGGGAAATTTCTTTGGCTGATAGTGTTATTGAATTCAAGGAGGAGGGGATATAGCTGGCTGTAAGGGGAAATTTCATTGACTGATTGCGTTATTGAATTCAGGGAGGAGGGGACTAGATTGGGAAGTATAAAAGGGTCAGAAAAGCCATTTTAAACTGCACTTTCAGAACACAGAGGAAGAGGAGAGGAAAATAGTGCTGTTTACAGTTTGTATTCTTGAATTCAAGGAGGAGGGTATATAGCTGGCTGTAAGGGGAAATTTCTTTGGCTGATAGTGTTATTGAATTCAAGGAGGAGGGGATATAGCTGGCTGTAAGGGGAAATTTCATTGACTGATTGCGTTATTGAATTCAGGGAGGAGGGGACTAGATTGGGAAGTATAAAAGGGTCAGAAAAGCCATTTTAAACTGCACTTTCAGAACACAGAGGAAGAGGAGAGGAAAATAGTGGCCCGCGCGCCTGGCGGCGCGCGAATTATATAACTATAAACCAAAATCAGCAAAGTTTGGTAGCAATAGGGGTTCATTTTCTTGCTTAGTACCTGTATTTCAATACATTCTTAAGATGATTGGCTTGGTACAGTGTAACACTTGTTTGGCTGTTGTGTTCCGTAGTACCTTGTGGAACTTGGGGTACTGCCCTCTTTGCATTAGGACATCTAGGTTAGATGGCGAGATCTCTAGATTGCAGTCCTTAGTTTGTAGCTTGCAGGCAGAAGTGGAAAGATTGTCCCAGCCACGTGCTGTAATGCAGCCATGTGTGCAGCCTCCACTTCCACAGCGCCCCCCGAGGAGGAGGGCTGTTTGGACAACTGTTGGTTCAGGAAGATTACGTGCAGTTGAACAAAAACATAACAATTTTGGTCTCTCTGTATCCAACTCCTATAATGTTCTTGCGGATTTAAATAGTAAGGATGTTGTAGATATTAGCAAGGCCCCTCAGGCGGAGAATGAGGGGATGTTCAAAGGAGAAGTTGTTGTAAATGAGGAACATAGTGTCACCAAACCAAGTCCAGTTAGTAGAAATAAAGAGAGGACACATGTTCTTGTGGGTGACTCGATTGTCAGAGGTGTTGATTTGGGACAGAGGAAGGATGTGGTGAAGGTGATGAGGTGTCTTCCAGGAGCCACTGCCCACAGGGACAGGAGGCGGATTACAAACATTGTCAGGGCTGTGAGTAAAGGTAATAAAGTTGATGTGGTGGTGCATCTTGGCACAAACGATCTGTCCCAGAGAAATGTTAATGTAGTAAAAAGAGATTTTCAAAGTCTAAGTGTGGAGCTGGGTAAAATAACTGATTCAGTGACTTTCTCAGAGGTGTTACCGGTTTGTGGCCAGGAGGGTAAAACAAGTTGTATCAGAGAGTTTAATGTGTGGTTAAGGCAGTGGTGTAAAGCTGAAGGTTTTGGTTATGTAAGTCATGATGTCAGTAGATGGTCTAATAGGGAGTTGTTTAAGAGGGATGGTTTGCATCCATCATACAGAGGTACCCAGGTGCTCGGTGAGGAATTCAGAGCTTTTTTGGACAGGCATTTAAACTAGGTAAAGGGGACAGAGATGTACCAGATGTGGAGGATTTCTGTCCCCGACCAATGAGGATACATCAGTTTCTGGAAGCTTATGAAAAGGGAGCTGAAAATAAAATAGATGTAGTTGTTGATGATAAGGGGCAAACTAATAATGAAAATAATGTTCTTCGGGTAATGTGCACGAATGCTCGAAGCTTGAGCAACAAGCTCTGTGAGTTAATGGCCATAATATCTAGAGATAATTTGGATCTGGTTGCCATAACTGAGACATGGTTTAAGGATTCCAATGAATGGGAAATATCCATACCAGGATATACACTGTATAGGAAGGATAGAATAGAGAGAAGGGGAGGTGGAGTAGCCATTTATGTTAAAGAAAGTCTAAAAACAATACTAATTCAAAATACATGTAAAGATCTGGAGACCCTCTGGATTTGCATGCAAAATAAAGACGGTTCTGTCATTAGAATTGGGGTGATCTATAGGCCTCCAGGGCAATCTGAGGAACATGACAACAAGATGGTGGATGAGATTACCCTAATGGCAGTAAAGGGAGATATTGTGGTTATGGGTGATTTCAACATGCCTGATGTTGACTGGAATATCCCCAGTGCCCTTACATGCAAAAGTAAGAATATAGTAGAGGCCTTTACAGGAGCAGCTATGGCACAGCTAGTTAAGACACCAACTAGAGGGGAGAATATTCTAGATTTAGTTTTTACAAATGGGAATCGGGTTTCAGAGGTCAAGGTGGGAGAAAATTTAGGTTGCAGTGACCATCTATGTTTGTGGTTTGATGTAAAAACTGATTGTGAGCAATCCTATACTGCAACCAAAGTATTGGATTTCAGAAAAACAAATTTTAATGCAATGGGGGAATATTTAAATAATGAATTAAAGGGGAGGGATAAAATGGCAGGAGCGAGCACCCAGTGGACTGTATTAAAAAAGGCCATCTTAAAAGCCACAAGACTTTATGTAAAGCAAGTAACTAAAGGTAAAAGGAAGAAGAAACCGCTATGGTTTAGCAATGATGTAAGGGCTATAGTCAATGAAAAAAAGGCTGCCTATAGGAGGTATAAAGAGTCTGGAAGTATAGCTGATAGAGAGGTGTATAAAATGAGACAGAAGGAGGCGAAACAGATAATATATGCTGCTAAAGCCGCAAAAGAGGAAGAAATAGCAAAATCTGTAAAGAAGGGGGATAAAACCTTCTTCAGATATATTAGTGATAGGAAGAAGAAAAACTGCAGCATCACAAAGCTTAGTACCGGGAATAATACATGCATTAATGGGAATAAGGAGATCGCTGACCATTTCAATAGCTACTTCTGTTCAGTTTTCTCAAAGGACACCTTACAAAATAATACTATAGAGGGATATAGCATTGCTTCCAGCTGTACGGATTCAGCTCCAGTGATCTTAGAAGCCGATGTCTTAGAAGAACTTGAAAGATTAAAGATAAATAAGGCAATGGGTCCAGATGGCATCCATCCCAGAGTTCTTAAAGAACTCAGATCTGTCATTGCTACCCCCCTGACTGATTTGTTTAACCAATCCCTGTTAACAGGAGATGTTCCTGAGGATTGGAGAATGGCCAGTGTTGTGCCTATCCATAAGAAGGGCAGTAGAGAAGAAGCTGGAAACTACAGGCCAGTTAGCTTGACATCAGTTGTAGTTAAAATGATGGAGACTCTACTCAAAAAGAGGATAAATCAGCATCTAAAAAACAATAACTTATTGGACCCAAATCAGCATGGCTTTACTGAAGGCAAATCGTGTCAGACTAATCTCATTGAGTTCTTTGACTATGTCACAAAGGTGTTGGATCAAGGTGGTGCCGTGGATATTGCCTATTTGGACTTCAGCAAAGCCTTTGATACGGTTCCACATAAAGAGCTGATAGATAAATTAGTGAAGATTGGACTTAATCCCTGGATAGTTCAGTGGATTTCAAGCTGGCTGAAGCATAGACATCAGAGAGTTATTGTTAATGGCAAGTATTCTGAGCAGAGACAGGTTACAAGCGGTGTGCCACAAGGGTCTGTTCTGGGTCCTATTCTTTTTAATATGTTTGTGAGTGACATAGGGGAAGGTTTGGTAGGGAAGGTTTGCCTATTTGCCGATGACTCTAAAGTGTGCAATAGGGTTGATATTCCTGGAGGGGTCTGTAATATGGTAAATGATTTAGCGTTACTAGATAAATGGTCAAAGCAATGGAAACTGCAGTTTAATGTTTCCAAATGTAAAATAATGCACTTGGGGAAAAGGAATCCTAAATCTGAGTATTGCATTGGCAGTTCTGTGTTAGCAAAAACTTCAGAAGAGAAGGATTTAGGGGTAGTGATTTCTGACAGTCTCAAAATGGGTGAGCAGTGTGGTCGGGCAGTAGGAAAGGCAAGTAGGATGCTTGGCTGCATAGCTAGAGGTATAACAAGCAGGAAGAGGGAGATTGTGATCCCCTTATATAGAGCGCTGGTGAGACCACATTTGGAGTACTGTGTTCAGTTCTGGAGACCTCACCTACAAAAAGATATTGACAAAATTGAACGGGTCCAAAGACGGGCTACAAGAATGGTGGAAGGTCTGAAGTATAAAACGTATCAGGAAAGACTTAATGAACTCAATCTGTATAGTCTGGAAGACAGAAGGAAAAGGGGGGACATGATCGAAACATTTAAATATGTTAAAGGGTTAAATAGGGTTCAGGAGGGAAGTGTTTTTAACAGGAAAGTGAACACAAGAACAAGGGGACACAATCTGAAGTTAGTTGGGGGAAAGATCAAAGGCAACATGAGAAAGTATTATTTTACTGAAAGAGTAGTAGATCCTTGGAACAAACTTCCAGCAGACGTGGTTGGTAAATCCACAGTAACCGAATTTAAACATGCCTGGGATAAACATATATCCATTGTAAGATAAAATACAGGAAATAGTAAAAGGGCAGACTAGATGGACCATGGGGTCTTTTTCTGCCGTCAGTCTTCTATGTTTCTATGTTTCTATGGGATCACCCCTCTCACCTGTCATCGCCAACCTCTACATGGAATATTTCAAAAATAATGCATTAGAGCAATCCAAATACAAACCTAAACTTTGGCTGAGATATGTTGATGATACCTTTGTAATTTGGCCACATGGTAAGGAAAAACTAGACAATTTCCTCACACATCTCAATAGCCTACACCCCAAAATACAGTTTACCATGGAAACAGAAATCAATGATCAACTTCCCTTTCTAGATGTACTGGTCTATAAAAAGCCCAATGGCAGCCTAGGACACACTATCTGCCAAAAGAAAACCCATACCAACCATTATCTAAATGCACACTCACAACACCACCCCGCACAAATCACCTCAGTGGCCAAAACTCTCATCACCAGAACCAAACGCTTAGCTGACCATGAGCACTTAAAAACTGAATTGAACAAACTCAAAGATGTATTAATTTCTAATGGATTCGAAGGGAAAACAATCACAAACCTAATCAAAAAAGAGACACTCCCCAAAAAACAAGATCAAGAACAGGACAATGGTACCACCATCCTCCCTTACATCAAGGGCACCACAGACAAAATTAGTAAAATTCTGCACAAACATAACATCAAAACTTCATTTTGCACTAACCAAAAAATATCTAATATCCTAAGGAGCCCAAAAGATAAAATCCAATTGGAATACCAAGGAATCTATGAAATTCCTTGCAAAACATGTGCAGCCACATACATTGGACAAACCAATCGAAGAGTAAGTGCACACATTGCAGAACATAAAAATGCAATTAAAAAAGAAGAAAAAACTTCCTCCCTTGTCCAGCACATTAAAAAAACAGGGCACGAAATTGACTTTGAAAAAACTAAATTACTTCACAAAACAGAGAATTTATATAGAAGAATTGCTTTGGAAGCCATAGAGATTGAGAGGAGCCCCCTTTGCATAAATAAAAGAGATGACACGTCCCGCCTACCAGAGATTTGGAAACCAGCCTTAAACAAAAAAACACTTCATAAAAATCACCATGTCAATCCTTCTAATAATTATGATTCCACCAACCAATCAGATCACTAAAACATAATCACCCAATCTATTTGCTACATTCAAACCAAATCTCCACCCCCACACTATATACTAAGAAGAAATGACAGTTGCAAACATTCCATTTTACAACAGCACAAAGCTTGAAACTTCAGCCTGATGATGGTGAATGTGATTTCACCGAAACGTCGCATAGACATGCAAAATATTACACAGGGCAAAACCCGAACTCAGAACAATCTACATACATATACCCGTGAAAATTTACGAAAATATATATATATATATATATATATATATATATATATATATATATATATATATATATGTTTTCGTAAATTTTCACGGGTATATGTATGTAGATTGTTCTGAGTTCGGGTTTTGCCCTGTGTAATGTTTTGCATGTCTATGCGACGTTTCGGTGAAATCACATTCACCATCATCAGGCTGGAGTTCCAATCTTCGTGTTTTTGCAAAAACACGAAGATTGGAACTCCAGCCTGATGATGGTGAATGTGATTTCACCGAAACGTCGCATAGACATGCAAAACATTACACAGGGCAAAACCCGAACTCAGAACAATCTACATATATATATATATATATATATATATATATATATATATATATATATATATATATATATATATATATATACGAGTCATCTTTCTTTTCATTCGTCCATTTATTTAACATCATGTATCCATTTAACAATGATTCATTTGTTCATTTCTAATTATAAACTGAAAGACTTGTAAGATTATATATATATATTCGCTCTTTTTCTTCCAGGGCATATGGAAAGGTAAACAGATGATGTTGTTGTCTTAGTTTATGGTGTATAATTGCTATAGTTTTCAATATTTGTTTTTAATTGAGCCAATTATACCACCTCTCCCAGGTTTTATAAAATCCTGTTTCATCTTTATCTTGCAATTCTAACGTCATCTTAGTTATTTCTGCACATTCCAGTATTTTGTTAACAAGGTTTAGGATTGATGGGGTTGAATCCGTTTTCCAGTTTAGGGCATGTTTGTTTGTTTGTTTGTTTGTTTGTTTGTTTGTTTGTTTGTTTGTTTGTTTGTTTGTTTGATTGATTGATTGATTGATTGATTGATTGATTGATTGATTGATTTCTATGCCGCCCTTCTCCGCAGACTCAGGGCAGCTCACAACAAAATAGGTATAAAAATACACTGCTCAAAATAAATAAATAAAGGGAACCCTTAACCAACACAATATAACTCCAAGTAAATCAAACTTCTGTGAAATCAAACTGTCCATTTGGAAGCAACACTGATTGACAATCAATTTAAATTTAAAATCAAATCTAATATATCAAATGTATTATTCTGGACGCTGTTAAAATGTGTAAAGTTAAACATCTGTCTTCTTTCGCAATCTTTTCTCGGAAAATGCCCAATAGGAGGTCCTTTCCATTTCTGTTATTCTGTAATTCTATGACTTATTTATTAATTATTGATTGATTGATTGATTGATTGATTGATTGATTGATTGATATGCCAATTATTATATACTTCCTTGGCCTCACCCATCATGCCAGGTTGGTAGGGGAAGAGGCGGCAGTGGGTCCAGCTGGGAATTCCTATCGTCTATGAAGAGGGATTGCCATCGTCCTCCTCCTCTTCCTCCCGTCCCTCCGAGGCCGCTCCAGGTCAGAGCCCAACTCTTCAGAAGGAAGCTTCCCACACGGGAGGGGCCCCAAGGAGCCTCCCGTGCCTCTGGGAAGCAGGCAGGGGAGTGGTGGGACCCCCTGTCCCAGAGCCTGCCGTTTCCTCCCTTCTTGGAGCATCCTTTATTTTACACAGCCCAGCTGTTGGGAGGTTGGGAATTCCACACACACACCCCAGCCCTCTCTGCCCTGTTTCCCCGGCATCTCAATGAAGCCCTCCGCCCTTTCCAGGCAGCTCCTCAGGTTGGGCCCTCCATGTGAGGGTGCAGCATCTGGGGGGGCCCCAAAGACATCTCCTTCTTCTCAGAAACCACTGGCTTTGCAGCAGATGCAGGAGAAGGGAAGAATTGCTGCCTTCGGTTCTCAGCTCGAAAGAGCCCGGAAGATGGTCCCCTGATCAAATCCCCTTTCAGCTCTTGTTAGAGCTGGTTCACAGAATAACGGGATTGGAAGGAACCAGGAAGGGCTTCCACCTGTTGCTCCATAGGGACACCCGATGTGGAGGTGATGCACCGGTGCCTGGAGGCTGTGAGGGTCTGGATGGGGGGCAACAGGCTCAAGCTCAACCCAGAGAAGACCGAGGGGCTATGGGCATTCCCTCCCAAGGACCCTTCGATCTGTCCGACCATTGTTCTGGGGGAGAATCACTGACCCCCGCAGATAGGGTCCGCAACTTGGGTGTCCTCCTGGACCCACAGCTGAACCTTGACCATCATTTCTCAGCTAAGGCCAGGGGGACCTTTGCCCAGGTTTGCCTGGTGTACCAGTTGTGGCCCTATTTGGACCAGGAGGCTCTGCACACAGTCACTCAGGCCCTCATCACCCCCCCCCCCCATCTTGATTATTGCAATGCGCTCGACATGGGGCTCAGAGAGTGGGAGTGTTCAGAGACTCCAAATGGTCCAGAATGCAGCCGCGGGAGCTGTGATGGGAATATACCTTGCTACATCCATACAACACCATCACTCCGTGAGCCTCACTGGCTTCCTATTAGTCTCCGGGCACAATTCAAGGTGTTGGTTATCACCCATAAAGCCCTACACGGCTCAGGACCAGGCTATTTATGGGACCGGCTCTTGCCACACACCTCTCAGAGACCAATAAGAGCTCACAGTCAGCCTCCTCCAGGTCCCGTCGACTAAGCAGTGCAGATTGGCAGGGCTGTGAGGGAGGGCCTTCTCTGTTGTTGCCCCAACTTTATGAAACCAACTAGATTTAGATTTAATTGGATTTGTATGCCGCCCCTCTCTGAGGACTCGGGGCAGCTCACAGCATGTGCAGAAAAAACAGGAAACAGTAATAACAATGCAATTAATAATACAGTACCTTAAAAACAATCTTTAAAATTCTAATTAAAAAACTATCAAGTGTTTTTAGACTCTTTCGGAAGGCGAGGAGGGTGGGGGCAGTACGAATCTCCGGGGGGAGCTGATTCCAGAGGGCTGGGGCCCCCACAGAGAAGGCTCTTCCCCTAGGTCCTGTCAGCTGACATTGTTTGGTCGACAGGACCCTAAGGAGACCAACTCTGTGGGACCTGACCGGATGCTGGGATTTGTGTCTTGGAGGTAGTCTGATCCTAAGCCACGAAGGGCTTTACAGGTCATACCCAACACTTTGAATTGTGTCCAGAAACAGATCGGTAGCCCCCCAGTGTCCATAATGCTCCCACCCTACTGGCCTTCCAAAAGGCTGTGAAGACCTGGCTTTGCCGGCCGGCCTGGGGGCCGTGAATACTACCATCTGTCACGGTCAAACTGTATTTGATTGATATGCATGTTGGGTTGATTGCTCTGATTTGCTTTGTAGGTTTTTATAATGGGGTTTTTATTGTTTTTTTATTATGGTATTGTATTTTTATATTGCCGTAAGCCGCCCTGCGTCCCACTGGGATTGGCAAATCCAATCAAATGCCTAATAAAGAAATAAATTCAACCCTTGCTAGAGCTGGTCCCCAGAATGACGGAATGACAGAATCACGGGATTGGAAGGAAGCAGGAAGGTTTTCTACCTGCTGCTCAGTCAGGACCCCCCGTATTGGACAGGATGACAGAATAACAGAGTTGGAAGGGACCTTGGAGGTCTTCTAGTCCAGCCCCTGCTCAGGCAGCAAACCCTCTGCCATTTCAGGCCAATGGCTGTCCAGCCTCTTCTTAAAACCCCCCAGTGTTGGGAGCATTTACAACTTCTGGAGGAAAGACGTTTCCACTGATCAATTAACAGAATAGCGGAGTTGGAAGGTACCTTGGAGGTCATGTAGTCCATCCCTCTACTCAAGCAGGAGGCCTTATGCCATAGCAGACAAATGGTGTTGGAGCATTAATGATTTCTGGAGGCAAAAAGAAAGCTGTTTGGAATTTAATGGCATCCCTTGCTGTTCGTAGGTCTCTTCCACAGACATTTTGGGGAAAGAATAAAGAGTCGATTGTTGGCTCCTACAGAAACAGTCGCTCTGACGCTACCCAGAATTAAAGGATTACAGGGTCGTAAAAAGAGAGGCTCTTTATATACATTGCAACACAAATACAGTTTGTGGATGTGGATGTGTACACAGAGAGAGAGAGATAGAGAGAGAAGATAGATAGAGATAGATAGATAGATAGATAGATAGATAGATAGATAGATAGATAGATAGATAGATATGGATGGATATGTAGGTAGGTAGGTAGGTAGGTAGGTAGGTAAGTCGGTAGGGATGGATAGATGGGTGGATGGATAGATGGATGGATGGATGGATGGATGGATGGATGGATGGATGGATGGATGGATGATAGGATGTATAGGATGGTAGGATGGATGATAGGTAGGTAGATAGGTAGGTAGGTAATTAGAGATGGATAGATGGATGGATGGATGATCGGTAGGTAGGTAGGTACATGGATGGATGGATGGATGGATGGACGGATGGACAGATAGATAGATAGAAGTTGGATGGACGGACGGATGGACAGACAGATAGATAGATAGAAATCTAGAAAGAGAGGGAGAGAGAGGGACAGACAGCGACAGAGAGAATTGTAATTGTTTATTGTTATAATGACACACATTATGAGGTATTTTGTTTTTGTTTATCCATTTTTTTGATAGAACACTTTTTATTGTTCTTTATTGCCCCCTTTTTTTTGTGTATCACCATCATTACCATGTTTATGTTTTGCTATTTTTATCTCTCTCTTGTCATTAAATAAAAAGCAATATTTGCCGTTTACACAAACAGGAAGAGCTGACAGGCCCTGGGTGTAGATTCATTGGTGGTTGCCTGGAATAAGTTCTGTGTGGTTGAGAGAGAGAATGAAACAATCCAGCCCTTTTTTTACTTAAAAACATTTTTTTTTAATTAAGCGTGTGTCAGAACCAGGTGTTTTATACATTAACAGCCAAGCGAGAAAAACAACTGGTGCATTCTTTATGGATAGTATAATAGTGCAAAGATCTGCATTAACAAAGAGTTTAGAGTTTGCTTCCCCCCAACCATTTTTTCTTATTAAATGCCAAAGTACAGCAACAGTCATTTTCAAAAAGGTAAACTGGCCACTGGTCCTCTTCCAAGCCCTGTCCAGCTGGGAGGCAAGCCTTGGTCCAGGGAAGGGCTGACCGACCTTGGCAGATTTAAGACCTGTGGACTGTTTGGCATAGCAACCGAAGAAGACAGGTAACAAACTCCAGTGGATAGTTAGGGCTTCAGGGATAAAAACCAACCTTAACCAGCCTGCCTCCCCCAAGGACTTATATACCGCATGGGTCAGAAAGAGGCTGAGAAAATATCCGCAGACCCCTCAGTCCCTGGACATCAACTGTTTTGACTCTTTCCCTCGGGATGCAGCTCTAGGGCATCAGATGTCAAAAGAACTGGACACAAAGATGAGTTTTCCCAGCTCATGTCATCGCTCCGCCAGACACCTAATTCTCACAGCGCTGCCTTAGGTCTAAAGATATTTGCCCAGGTAGCAGGGGTGAATTACTACTAGCCTTCTCATCTATTCTACTACCTTCTCTTACTGGTATCATCATCATCATCATTATTATTACAATTCTGTTTTGCACAAACATTGAGAACTTCTGCACTGGACAAGCTTGTATACCGCTCAAAAAATCAAGGGACCCCTCCAAGACCCCACCCTAGATCTGAATGAATGGAATATTCTCCTTGAATCCTTTGTTCTGAATGTGCACAACAGTAGGTGAAATAGATTGTCAATCAGTGTTGCTTCCTAAGTGGACAGTTTGATTTCACAGAAGTTTGATTTATTTGGAGTTATATTGTGTTGTTGAAGTGTTCCCTTTATTTTTAAGCAGTGTATATCTAATCACAATTAGCCAAACAAACTATTCTATTCTATACTATTATTGTCTATTCTATTTTCTATTCTATTTTCTATTCTATTCTATTCTACTCTATTCTATTATTTTCTATCTTCTATCCATTCAGAAGTCTATTCTATTCTATTCCTATTCTATTCCTATTTCTATTCTATTTCTATTCTATTTCTACTCTATTTCTACTCTATACTATTTCTATTTCTATTCTATTCCTCTTGCTTTGGGTTCTGGGAAACCCCTGACCCGTAAAGAAGAGCCTCCAAGATGCACCCAAGGCTAGTTGGACATCTGGAGAACCTCGTGGTGGCAGGGGAAGACCAGGTTGACAGCTGGACATTTCCATTCCAAGTCCCTGCACAGAGAAATGGGGGTGGGGGAGTGGGCTTAGGGGCCCAAAACGCAGACAGAACCTGAGAGAAGACTGAATGAGGCAGGAGCACCTGCTGCAGCGAAGCAAACACCCACCCCCCGGAGATTCCAACTATGTCTTGGCTTCTGCTGGCTGGACATGAACGTCCTTCGGAGCTCAGCCTGGGAAGGATTCAGCCTTATGGTTTCCTG